>NW_026576428.1:0-102732 GCF_028641065.1 Leucoraja erinaceus | reverse complement strand
CTATTGGGAACTTTTCATATGATTCTGCACTTTTCCTTCAATTCATTTTCAAAAAAAGTGTCAGCGGTGATTACCAATGGTGTTAGACAAGGGGGAATTTTGTCCACAGTCCTTTTTAATCTATATATTGATGATCTGTCTAAACAATTGAAAGCCTGTAACACTGGGTGCGTGATTGGTAATATTTTAGTGAACCATATTATGTATGCAGATGATCTTGTGGTCTTTAGTAAATCTAGCGCTGGTCTCCAGCAGCTTCTTACTATATGTTCTGTGTATGGTGTGGACCATGACATTAAATATAATGTTAGTAAGAATGCTGTTATGTTCTATAGAACCAAAGAGGATAAATGTCTAACATTTACTGATTTTTAATTGTCTGACAATAATCTTAGTGTCTGTAATAAGGTAAAATATCTAGGGCATATTATTACAGAACAAATGACAGATGATGAGGATATTTATAGGCAACTACGCATGCTGTATGTACAGGCGAAAATTCTCTTGCCTAAATTTGTTGCGTGTGCAGATGTGGTGAAGATGTAGGTACACAAAAAAGCTGGAGAAACTCAGCGGGTGCAGCAGCATCTATGGAGCGAAGGAAATAGGCAATGTTTTGGGCCGAAACCACTCTTCAGATGGATGTCGCTATTTAGAGCATACTGCACACCACTCTACACTGTGCACCTGTGGTCGAACTATGGAAAGACAAGTATGCAGAGACTAAAGGTGACATATAACGATGCCATGAGAACATTGCTAAGGCAAACTAGATGGTGTAGTGCCAGTAATATGTTTATGGCTGCAGGAGTCAGTACTTTAGAAGCTATCCTAAGACATCACATGTATACATTCATTTGCAGGATAAATGACTAAAAATGTGCTTATTGTGGTCTTGCCAAACATAAGGGTTCAGCACTACACACTACATATCCCAGCTGTGGAGATACTGGCCTCGTTGTTGGACATTGATCATTCTTTTAATCTGGATTTTTAACTTATGTATTGTGTTTTAAAATATATATAAAGTATGATGTTTTTATGTGATATACTAAGATTTTATATGTATTTTATGATATTTAATATGCAATGCATTTTTTAATGTAATGTTGCCCCGTGTCTGGACCTTGAGTCTGTAATAAAATGTATTATTATTATTATCTAAAGGCCCCCAAACAGTAGCCTGGACATAGGGTGCAAGTAGATTAAGGAATTCAAATTGGCATGTAGTATAGGTAATGCTGTGGTTGTTATGGGAGATTTCAACATGCAGGTAGACTGGGAAAATCAGGTTGGTACTGGACCCCAAGAAAGGGACTTTGTGGAGTGCCTCCATGATGGATTCTTAGAGCAGCTTGTATTGGAGCCAACCAGGGAGAAGGCAATTCTGGATTTAGTGTTATGTAATGAATTGGATTTGATAAAGGAACTTGAGGTCAAGGAGCCATTAGGAGGTAGTGACCATAATATGGTCAAGTATAATCTACAATTGGAGGGAGAAGGGTGGATCGGAGGTGTCAGTGTTACAGTTGAATAAAGGTGACTATGGAGTCAGGAGGGAAGAGCTGGCCAAAGTTGACTGGAAAGATACCCTAGCAGGGATGACAGTGGAACAACAATAGTAGGTATTTAGAAACATAGAAACATAGAAATTAGGTGCAGGAGTAGGCCATTCGGCCCTTCGAGCCTGCACCGCCATTCAATATGATCATGGCTGATCATCCAACTCAGTATCCCGCGTCTGCCTTCTCTCCATACCCCCTGATCCCCTTAGCCACAAGGGCCACATCTAACTCCCTCTTAAATATAGCCAATGAACTGGCCTCAACTACCCTCTGTGGCAGAGAGTTCCAGAGATTCACCACTCTCTGTGTGAAAAAAAGTTCTTCTCATCTCAGTTTTAAAGGATTTCCCCCTTATCCTTAAGCTGTGACCCCTTGTCCTGGACTTCCCCAACATCGGGAACAATCTTTCTGCATCTAGCCTGTCCAACCCCTTAAGCATTTTGTAAGTTTCTATAAGATCCCCTCTCAATCTCCTAAATTCTAGAGAGTATAAATCAAGTCTATCCAGTCTTTCTTCATAAGACAGTCCTGACATCCCAGGAATCAGTCTGGTGAACCGTTCTCGTTTTTGCCACCAAAATGGATAACCTCACATTTATCCACATTATACTACATCTGCCAAACATTTGCCCACTCACCCAGCCTATCCAAGTCACCTTGCAGTCTCCTAGCATCCTCCTCACAGCTAACACTGCCCCCCAGCTTAGTGTCATCCACAAACTTGGAGATATTGCCTTCAATTCCCTCATCCAGATCATTAATATATATTGTAAATAGCTGGGGTCCCAGCACTGAGCCTTGCGGTCACTGCCTGCCATTGTGAAAAGGACCCGTTTACCCCTACTCTTTGCTTCCTGTTTGCCAGCCAGTTCTCTATCCACATCAATACTGAAACCCCTGGGAATCTGGTAATAATACAGAAGGTGCAGGATCAGTTCATTCCAACTACAAATAAAGTTTCCAAGGGGAGTAAGGGGCAACCGTGGCTGACAAGGGACGTCAGGGAAAATTGAAATGTAAAAGAGAAGAAGCACAACATAACAACGATGAGCGGGAAGCAAGAGGATTGGGTAATGTTTAAGGAGCAACATAAGATAACTAAAAAGATAATATGGGGACAAAAGATGAGGTACGAGCGTAAGCCAGCCAAGAATAAAAAGCAGGATAGTAAAAGCTTCTTTAGGTATGTGAAGAGGAAAAAATTAGTAAAGACCAAAGTTGGACCCTTGAAGACTGAAAAAGGTGAATTTATTATGGGGAACAAGGAAATGGCAGATTTCCTTCTTTGGATCTGTCTTCACTAAGGTGGACATTCCTGATGTACTAGTGGCCAGAGGATCTGGGGTGACGGAGGAACTGAAGGAAATCCACATTAAGCAGGAAATAGTGTTGGATAGACTGATGGGACTGAAGGCTGATGAATCCCCAGGGCCTGATGGTCTGCATCCCAGGGTACTTAAGGAAGTGGCTCTAGATATCGTGGATGCATTGGTGATCATTTTCCAATGTTCTATAGATTCAGGATCAGTTCATGTGGATTGGAGGGTAGCTAATGTTATCCCACTTTTTAAGAAAGGCGGGAAAGAGAAAATAGGGAATTATAGACCAGTTAGCCTGACATCGGTGGTGGGGAAGATGCTGGAGCCAATCATTAAATGATGAAATAACGGCATTCGGATAGCAATAACAGGATTGGTCTGAGTCAGCGTTGATTTACGAAGGGGAAATCATGCTTGACTAATCTTCTGGAATTTATTGAGGATCTAACGAGGAAAATGGACAAGGGAGGGGGGCGAGTGGATGTGGTGTACTTAGACTTTCAGAAAAGATTTGATAAGGTACCACATAGGAGATTAGTGGGCAAACCTAGGGCACATTGTATTGGGGGTAGAGTGCTGACATGGATAGAGAAGTGGTTGGCAGACAGGAACCAAAGAGTAGGGATTAATGGGTCCCTTTCAGAATGGCAGGCAGTGACTAGTGGGGTACCGCAAGGCTCGGTGCTAGGACCGTAGATATTTACAATATACATCAATGATTTATATGAAGGGATTCAAAGTAACATTAGCAATTTTGCAGATGACACAAAGCTGGGTGGCTGTGTGAACTGTGAGGATGATGCTATGAGAATGCAGGGTGATTTCGACAGGTTGGGTGAGTGGGCAGGTGCTTGGCAGATGCAGTTTAATGTGGATAAATGTGAGGTTATCCACTTGGGTAGCAAAACCAGGCAGACAGATTACTATCTAAATGGTGCCAATTTGTGAAAATGGGAAGTGCAACGGGATCTGGGGTTCCTCGCGGATCAGTCAATGAAAATAAGCATGCAGGTACAGCAGGCAGTGAAGAAAGTGAATGGCATGTTGGCCTTCATAACAAGAGGAGTTGAGTATAGGAGCAAAGAGGTCCTTCTGCAGTTGTACAGGGCCCTAGTCAGACCATTGTGTACAGTATTGGTCCCCTAATTTGAGGAAGGACATTCTTGCTATTGAGGGAGTGCAGCGTAAGTTTACAAGGTTAATTCCCGGGATGGCGGGACTGTCATATGCTGAGAGAATGGAGCAGCTGGGCTTCTACACTCTGGCGTTTAGCAGGATGAAAGGACATCTTATTGAACCATACAAGATTATATAGGGTTTGGGCACGCTAGAGGCAGGAAACATGTTCCCAATGTTGAGGGAGTCCAGAACCAGTGGCCGCAGTTTGAGAATAAGGAGTAAGCCATGTAGAACGGAGACGAGGAAACATTTCTTCACACAGAGAGTGACGAGTCTGTGGAATTCTCTGCCTCAGAGCATTGTGGAGGCTGGTGCTCTGGATACTTTCAAAAGAGAGCTAGATAGGGCTCTTAAAATAGCGGAGCCAGGGGATATGGGGAGAAGGCAGGAACTGGGTACTGATTGAGGATGATCAGCCATGATCACATAGAATGGCGGTGCTGGCTGGAAGGGCCAAATGGCCTTCTCCTGCACTTATTGTCTATTGTCAATTGGCTCATCCCCGGATTGCGACTGGGTTCTCTTCCCGGGAGCTCTTTGTAACCCGAACAGTTTGCAAATGTGAAAGGCCAAGTTTAAGGACCGATTTCCCTCTTGGTAGAAGATGCCTCCAGTCCCATAGCAACCGTCAAATGCATCTGCTGGACTCCCAAACTCTCTATTGGATGAATGGGCTGTACATAAAGAGGGTGACCATTCAGTAGGGAGGATCTGCATCTAAATGTAGAGCAGACAAAATGTATAGGAAACAACAGCAGATGCTGATTTAACCATATAACCATATAACAATTACAGCACGGAAACAGGCCATCTCGGCCCTACAAGTCCGTGCCGAACAACTTTTTTTCCCCTTAGTCCCACCTGCCTGCACTCATACCATAACCCTCCATTCCCTTCTCATCCATATGCCTATCCAATTTATTTTTAAATGATACCAATGAAACTGCCTCCACCACTTCCACTGGAAGCTCATTCCACACCGCTACCACTCTCTGAGTAAAGAAGTTCCCCCTCATATTACCCCTAAACTTCTGTCCCTTAATTCTGAAGTCCTCTTGTTTGAATCTTCCCTATTCTCAAAGGGAAAAGCTTGTCCACATCAACTCTGTCTATCCCTCTTATCCACATCAACTCTGTCTATCATTTTAAAGACCTCTATCAAGTCCCCCCTTAACCTTCTGCGCTCCAGAGAATAAAGACCTAACTTATTCAACCTATCTCTGTAACTTAGTTGTTGAAACCCAGGCAACATTCTAGTAAATCTCCTCTGTACTCTCTCTATTTTGTTGACATCCTTCCTATAATTGGGCGACCAAAATTGTACACCATACTCCAGATTTGGTCTCACCAATGCCTTGTACAATTTTAACATTACATCCCAGCTTCTATACTCAATGCTCTGATTTATAAAGGGTAGCAGACCAAACGCTTTCTTTACCACCCTATCTATATGAGCTTCCACCTTCAAGGAACTATGCACGGTTATACCCAGATCCCTCTGTTCAACTGTATTCTTCAATTCCCTACCATTTACCATGTACGTCCTATTTTGATTTGGCCTGCCAAGGTGTAGCACCTCATATTTATCAGCATTAAACTTCATCTGCCATCTTTCAGCCCATTTTTCCAAATGGCCTAAATCACTCTGTAGACTTTGGAAATCCTCTTCATTATCCTCTTGGTATCATATGCATACTTCCTAATCCAATTTACCACACCTTCATCCAGATCATTGATGTACATGACAAACAACAAACGACCCAACACAGATCCCTGAGGCACCCAACTAGTCACCTGCCTCCAACCCGATAAACAGCCATCCACCATTACCCTCTGGCTTCTCCCATTCAGCCACTGTTGAATCCATCTTGCTATTCCTGCATTTATACCCAAAAGTTGAACCTTCTTAACCAACCTTCCATGAGGAACCTTGTCAAAGGCCTTACTAAAGTCCATATAGACAACATCCACTGCTTTACCCTCGTCAATTTCCCTAGTAACCTCTTCAAAAAATTCAAGAAGATTAGTCAAACATGACCTTCCAGCAACACCTATAGGGGTGTATTATAGACCGCCAAATGGGGAGCGAGAATGGGAAGAGCAAATATGTAAGGAGATTGCAGATATTAGTAGTACGCACAAGGTAGTGATTGTGGGAGATTTCAATTTTCCACACATAGACTGGGAAACACATTCTGTAAATGGGCTGGATGGGTTGGAGTTTGTAAAATGTGTGCAGGATAGTTTTTGCAACAATACATAGAAGTACCTACTAGAGAAGGGGCGGTACTGGACCTTCTGTTAGGAAATGAGATGGGTCAGGTGGCAGAGGTATGCGTTGGGGAACAGTTCGGGTCCAGTGATCACAATACCATTAGTTTCAATATAATAATGGAGAGGGCCAAAACTGGACCTAGGGTTGAGATTTTTGATTGGAAAAATGCTAACTTTGAGGAGATGCGAAAGGATTTAAAAGGAGTAAATTGGGACACTGTGTTTTATAGGAAAGATGTGGAAGAGAAATGGAGTACATTTAAAGGTGACATTTTAAGAGTACAGAATCTTTATGTCCCTGTTCGGTTGAAAGGAATTCGTAAAAATTGTAAAGAGCCATGGTTTTCAAGGGAAATTGGACACTTGGTTCGGAAAAAGAGGGAGATCTACAATAATTATAGGCAGCATGCAATAAATGAGGTGCTTGAGGAGTATAAAAAATGTAAAAAGATCTTAAGAAATAAATTAGAAAAGCTAAAAGAAGATATGAGGTTGCTTTGGCAAGTAAAGTAAAAGTAAATCCGAAGGGTTTCTACCGCTATATTAATAGCAAAAGGATAACGAGGGATAAAATTGGCCATTAGAGAGTCAGAGTGGACAACTATCTGCAGAGCCAAAAGAGATGGGGGAGATATTGAACAGTTTCTTTTCTTTCGGTATTCACGAAGGAGAAGGATATTGAATTATGTGAGGTAAGGGAAACAAGTAGAGTAGCTATGGAAACTATGAGGATCAAAGAAGAGGAAGTACTGACACTTTTGAGAAATATATAAGTCTCCAGGTCTGGACAGGATATTCCCTAGGACATTGAGTGAAGTTAGTGTAGAAATAGCAGGGGCTATGGCAGAAATATTTCAAATGTCATTAGAAACGGGAATAGTGCCGGAGGATTGGCGTACTGCGCATGTTGTTCCATTGTTTAAAACGGGGTCTAAGAGTAAACCTAGCAATTATAGACCTGTTAGTTTGGCGTCAGTGGTGGGCAAATTAATGGAAAGAATACTTAGAGATAATATATATAAGCATCTGGATAAACAGGGTCTGATTAGGAACAGTCAACATGGATTTGCGCCTGGAAGGTCATGTTTAACTAATCTTCTTGAATTTTTTGAAGATGTTACTCGGGAAATTGATGAGGGTAAAGCAGTGGATGTTGTGGATATGGACTTCAGTAAGGCCTTTGACAAGGTTCCTCATGGAAGGTTGGTTAAGAAGGTATAGTGGTTGGGTATTAATGGTGGAGTAGCAAGATGGATTCAACTGTGGCTGAATGGGAGATGCCAGAGAGTAATGGTGGATGGTTGTTTGTCAGGTTGGAGGCCAGTGACGAGTGGGGTGCCACAGGGATCTGTGTTGGGTCCACTGTTGTTTGTCATGTACATCAATGATCTGGATGATGGTGTGGTAAATTGGATTAGTAAGTATGCAGATGATACTAAGATAGGTGGGGTTGCGGGTAATGAAGTAGAGTTTCAAAGTCTACAGAGAGATTTATGCCATTTGGAAGAGTGGGCTGAAAGATGGCAGATGGAGTTTAATGCTGATAAGTGTGAGGTGCTACATCTTGGCAGGACAAATCAAAATAGGACGTACATGGTAAATGGTAGGGAATTGAAGAATGTAGGTGAACAGAGGGATCTGGGAATAACTGTGCACAGTTCCCTGAAAGTGGAATCTCATGTAGATAGGGTGGTTCCCCAAAAAAAGTAACAAGACACACAACTACATAAAAGTTAACATAAACATCCACCACAACAAGTTCCTCACTGTGATGGAAGGCAATAAAGTCTAACCTTCTTCCCTCATTTCTCTCCTGCAGTCGGGGCAGTTGATCGATGTGTCGGGGCGATCCAAGCCCCCGTGTCGGGGCAGTTGTATGGTGAAGCGTCTCAGACTGTGAGTAGAATAAAATAACGCTTCATCTGGTTAACCCAGAGAACACGGTCCCTCATTGATTTGTTGGAAGAACCAGAACTCCAGATGCTGGTTTGAACCAAAGATAGACACAAAATCTGGAATATCGCAGTGGGTCAGGCAGCATCTGTGAAAAAAAGGAAGGGGTGACGTTTAGGGTCGAGACCCTACTTCAGACAAAGAGTCAGGGGTGAGGGAAATGAGAGACATGGAAGACATTTGAAAGCAGATGATATAACCATATAACCATATAACAATTACAGCACGGAAACAGGCCATCTCGGCCCTACAAGTCCGTGCCGAACAATTTTTTTCCCCTTAGTCCCACCTGCCTGCACTCATACCATAACCCTCCATTCCCTTCCCATCCATATGCCTATCCAATTTATTTTTAAATGATACCAATGAATCTGCCTCCACCACTTCCACTGGAAGCTCATTCCACACCGCTACCACTCTCTGAGTAAAGAAGTTCCCCCTCATATTACCCCTAAACTTCCGTCCCTTAATTCTGAAGTCGTGTCCTCTTGTTTGAATCTTCCCTATTCTCAAAGGGAAAAGCTTGTCCACATCAACTCTGTAATGATGATCAAGGAATAGTCGGTTCATTCGAAGGTAGATACAAAATGCTGGAGTAACTCAGCAGGACAGACAGCATCTCTGGTGAGAAGGTATGGGTGACATTTCGGGTCGGGACCCGTCTGCAGACGAGAATGGTTAATTGTTGGTGGGGGACAAGATGACAACAAGGCATACAATCAGTAAAATTAATGAGGACAGTGTAATCAAACCCGAAACGTCACCTGCCACTTTTCTCCAGGGATGCTGTCAGTCCAACTGAATTCCTCCAGCCTTTTGTGTTTATCTTCGATTTTTCATTGATCTTTGACATTGCCCTCCCTGGTGAATAGAGCCTTTTGTTATACAGGCCTTGTTTTCTCAGAACCGTATAATGCTGGGGACGTCAGTATCCGCGATGGACCGGGCAGTGTCCACCATCTTTTATAATCTCCCTACCTGGACTTTTGAGTTGCCAAACCTGGCCGTGATGAAACCAGTCAAAGATGCTGCCATGTGCAGGTCCACCACCGATTTTCCAGCACCCTTGGTTCCAGAGCCTTTCTGAATTATCCTTTTTGCCGGACAAAAAGAGGTCATGATCTCGAGGGGAGTTCAATGGTACTGGAGCCATCCACCTATGCCATTGGTGGGCTGAGATATCGGCTCACAAAGTTGGCCGTGTAAGTGGGCAATTGGAACGGACCTGCCGGCTCTGGCCGCAGGGGGCAAATTCATCCCACCGATCGGCACAGAAGTCCCGGTGAGGTTAAGATCAGCCGCCTTACCGGCCTGGGTACCACATTTTCAGGGGGAGTTCCAGGGGCATTTCAAGAGTGCATTTGTAATTTTGTCTGGACCACCAGTTGCCGCAGAATCGGTGGTGGACCTGTACATTGTGTGTGTTTGCGTATGCGCACTGCTTGATGTTCGTGTTTGAGGTATTTTTCCCGGGGTTGGGATGAATAGCCACTCATGGATTCAGTCAACACTGGATAACTATCTCTTTTTCCTAGAGTGACACAACATGCAAGCAGGTCATTCGGCTCAACTTACTCAAACTGACCAACATGTCCCATCTACACTAGTCCCACCTGCCTGTGTTTGGCCCATAACCTTCCTAAACTGTTCCTATCCATGTACCCGTCCGTTATGCTTCACATATGAACCCTGTTAGAGGAAAGATGTTGTCAATCTGGTGGAAAGGGAGCAGAGAAGATTCACAAGATGTTGCCAGGACTCGAGGGCCTGAGCTATAGGGAGAGGTTGGGCAGGCTAGGACTTTATTCCATGGAGTGCAGGAGGCTGATCTTATAGAAGTGTATAAGATCATGAAAGGAATAGATTGGGTAAATGCACAGTCTTTTACCCAGAATTGAGGAAATCGAGAACCAGAGGACATAGGCTTAAGGTGTGGGGGGAAAGATTTAATTATAACTGAGTGTGTGAGGCAGCATTTATGGAGAGAAGGAATAGACGACATTTCGGGTCGAGACCCTTCTTCAGACTGACAGAGATAGATAGATGTTTGATTAGTGCGGGTGTCAGGGGTTATGTGGAGAATGCAGGAGAACGGGGTTAGGAGGGAGAGATAGATCACCCATGATTGAATGGCGGAGTAGACTTGATGGGTCGAATGGCCTAATTTGGCTCCTATCACTTATGAAAAACATTATTTGTGAGAAAAACATTTTTTATACAGAGAGTGGTGAATCTCTGGAATTCTCTGCCACAGAAGGTAGTTGAGACCAGTTCATTGGCTATATTTAAGGAGTTAGATGTGGCCCTTGTGGCTAAAGGTATCAGGGTGTATGGAGAGAAGGCAGATACAGGATACGGAGTTAGATGATTAGCCATGATCATATTGAATGGCGGTGCAGGCTCGAAGGGCCGAATGGCCTACTCCTGCACCTATTTTCTATGTTTCTATGAACTTATGAACAGCACCTCAAATTTTGCCTAGGCAGCTTATACCCCAGCGGTATGAACATTGACTTATCTAACTTCGTAGCCCTTGCTTTCCCTCTCCCTCCATCCCTCCCCCTTCCCAGTTCTCTCATTAGTCTTGAGGAAATATTATACAAATAGACCCGCTTGGATAGAGACTATTATATCAGCTTGGTGAATTGCAAAAGAAAAGCTTAAAGTTTTCCTGAACTGAAATAAAGTGCAAACAGACACATACCCACAGGCAAAGATGAATCAAAACATGGAGGCCTGAACCTGAACCTGCTTAGCTTAGGTTATTGTTTGGGGCTATTATAGCACTGGAGGAAATTGTATTTGATATGGCTTTGTGTTGAAGAATGGGAAGCTGAATAAGGGACCTCTTCTTAGGCCATCTGCTCTGTCTCTATGGCACATTTTGAGCTCTGAATGTGACATAAAGGTGAAGAGTTATGGCTTGTTATGCTAGGTTTGAGACAGAATTCAAGGCTGAGAGATGATAGACTGCAGTTAGCTTTCGCTGTGTAAAATTATAATGAGTGTGATAAGGACTAAGATGTAAGTGAAGGAATAGTTGATTTGAGAAATAATTAGATTGAGGGAGTTGTTTATAGAAGGTTGAAGCAGATGGAATTCTGACGTAATGATCTGGGTTGTACCTTGTACCTTGTGTTCTGTCTGGTGCATGAGATTGGAAATAACAGGAAAGGCATCAAACTCATATTAACTAAATTGACAGATTTACGACCCATGTATCTTTGGTTTGAATGTGAATAGGTTTTGAACTTTGAAACTGTAATTCAGCACTTATATAATTAATGTTTTAAAGACATAGGTAATGGTATTTCAAAATGTGTAAAATTATAGTAACACCAATTATGCAATGTATTGTCTTAGTAGAAAGGTACACTTTAGACTTAGAGAAATTGTTTAGATTTATAGAAATATCTTTTCTCTTGGTACAGAAAGTGTGTATGACTTGAGTGATCTTATATTTTGAAGAGTGGTCTTTGATAAAAGCCTACAGGGGATTTGCTGTGTTGAAATAAAATAATTCTAAAACAAAGTTATAGAGTTATACCATAGACAAACAACGATTGTAAAAAGATGTCAGGAAAGGGGAGATCATGTGACTGATGTTGTACATCACCAAAAGGACTCAGATGATTGGTTACCAGTTGTCCTACCCTCTATATTTGAAATGTCTAAATACCTATATAAACCATAGAACCATAGAAATTAGGTGCAGGAGTAGGCCATTCGGCCCTTCGAGCCAGCACCGCCATTCAATATGATCATGGCTGATCATCCAACTCAGTATCCCGTACCTGCCTTTTCTCCATACCCTCTGATCCCCTTGCCACAAGGGCCACATCTAACTCCCTCTTAAATATAGCCAATGAACTGGCCTCGACTGCCCTCGGTGGCAGAGAGTTCCAGGGATTCACCACTCTCTGTGTGAAAAAAGTTCTTCTCATCTCAGTTTTAAAGGATTTCCCCCTTATCCTCAAGCTGTGACCCCTTGTCCTGGACTTCCCCAACATCGGGAGCAATCTTCCTGCATCTAGCCTGTCCAACCCCTTAAGGATTTTGTAAGTTTCTATAAGATCCCCTCTCAATCTTCTAAATTCTAGAGAGTATAAACCAAGTCTATCCAGTCTTTCAGTCTAAGAAAGTCCTGACATCCCAGGAATCAGTCTGGTGAACCTTCTCTGCACTCCCTCTATGGCAATAATGTCCTTACTCAGATTTGGAGACCAAAACTGTATGCACTACTCCAGGTGTGGTCTCACCAAGACCCTGTACAACTGCAGTAGAACCTCCCTGCTCCTATACTCAAATCCTTTTGCTATGAAAGCTAACCTACCATTCGCTTTCTTCACTGCCTGCTGCACCTGCATGCCTACTTTCAATGACTGGTGTACCTGCATCTCCCCTTTTCCTAGTCGGCCACCATTTAGATAATAGTCTGCTTTCCTGTTTTTGCCACCAAAATGGATAACCTCACATTTATCCACATTATAATAACCATATAACCATATAACAATTACAGCACGGAAACAGGCCATCTCGGCCCTACAAGTCCATGCCGAACAAATTTTTTTCCCCTTAGTCCCACCTGCCTGCACTCGTACCATAACCCTCCATTCCCTTCTCATCCATATGCCTATCCAATTTATTTTTAAATGATACTAATGAACCTGCCTCCACCACTTCCACTGGGAGCTCATTCCACACCACCACCACTCTCTGCGTAAAGAAGTTCCCCCTCATATTACCCCTAAACTCCCCTATTATACTGCATCTGCCAAACATTTGCCCACTCACCCAGCCTATCCAAGTCACCTTGCAGTCTTCTAGCATCCTCCTCACAGCTAACACTGCCCCCCAGCTTAGTGCCATCCGCAAACTTGGAGATATTGCCTTCAATTCCCTCATCCAGATCATTAATATATATTGTAAATAGCTGGGGTCGCAGCACTGAGCCTTGCGGTACCCCACTAGTCACTGCCTGCCATTGTGAAAAGGACCCTTTTACTACCACTCTTTGCTTCCTGTTTGCCATCCACATCAATACTGAACCCCCAATGCCATGTGCTTTAAGTTTGCATACTAATCTCTTATGTGGGACCTTGTCGAAAGCCTTCTGGAAGTCCTGATACACCACATCCACTGGTTCTCCCCTATCCACGCTACTAGTTACATCCTTGAAAAATTCTATAAGATTCGTCAGACATGATTTACCTTTCGTAAATCCATGCTGACTTTGTCCAATGATTTCACCACTTTCCAAATGTGCTGCTATCCCATCTTTAATAACTGACTCTAGCAGTTTCCCCACTACCGATGTTAGGCTAACTGGTCTAACAAAGGCAAAACAGTTATAATGGGTGACTTCAATCTACATATATATTGGGTGAATCAAATTGGCAGGGGTGCTGAGGTAGAGGATTTCTTGGAATGTATGCGGGATAGTTATCTAAATCAACATGTAGAGGAACCAACGAGAGAGCACGTTATTTTAGACTGGGTATTGAGTAATGAGGAAGGGTTAGTTAGCAATCTTGTTGTACGTGCCCCCTTGGGCAAGGGTGACCATAATTTGGTTGAGTTCTTCATTAGGATGGAGAGTGACATTGTTAATTCAGAAACAATGGTTCTGAACTTAAAGAAAGGTAACTTTGAGGGTATGAGACGTGAATTGGCCAAGATTGACTGGCAATTAATTCTAAAAGGGTTGACGGTGGATATGCAATGGAAGGCTGCATGGATGAACTACAAAAATTGTTCATACCAGTTTGGCAAAAGAATAAATCAGGGAGAGTAGTACATCCATGGATAACAAGGGAAATCAGGGATAGTATCAAAGCGAAGGATGATGCGTACAAATTAGCCAGAAAAAGCAGCATACTGGGAGAAATTCAAAGACCAGCAGAGGAGGACAAAGGGCTTAATTAGGAAAGGGAAAATAGATTATGAAAGAAAACTGGCAGGGAACATAAAAACTGACTGCAAAAGTTTTTATAGATATGTGAAAAGAAAGAGTTAAAACAAATGTAGGTCCCTTGCAGTCAGAAATAGGCGAGTTGATCATGGGGAACAAGGATCTGGCGGACCAATTCAATAACTACTTTGGTTCCGTCTTCACTAAGGAAGACATAAATAATTTGCTGGAAATAGCAAAGGAGTTGGAGGAATTGAGTGAAATCCAGGTTAGCCGGGAAGTGGTGTTGGGTAAATTGAATGGATTAAAGGCCGATAAATCCCCAGGGCCAGATAGGCTGCATCCCAGAGTACTTAAGGAAGTAGCTCCAGAAATAGTGGATGCATTAGTAATAATCTTTCAAAACTCTTTAGATTCTGGAGTAGTTCCTGAAGATTGGCGGGTAGCAAACGTAACCCCACTTTTTAATAAGGGAGGGAGAGAAAAAATGGGGAATTACAGACCAGTTAGTCTAACATCAGTAGTGGGGAAACTGCTAAAGTCAGTTATTAAAGATGGGATAGCAGCACATTTGGAAAGTGGCGAAATCATTAGACAAAGTCAGCATGGATTTACGAAAGGTAAATCATGTCTGACGAATCTCATAGAATTTTTCGAGGATGTAACTAGTAGCGTGGATAGGGGAGAACCAGTGGATGTGGTGTAACTGGACTTCCAGAAGGCTTTCGACAAAGTCCCACATAAGAGATTAGTATACAAACTTAAAGCACAAGGCATTGGGGGTTCAGTATTGATGTGGATAGAGAACTACAGGTCCTTTTCACAATGGCAGGCAGTGACTAGTGGGGTACCGCAAGTCTCAGTGCTGGGACCCCAGCTATTTACAATATATATTAATGATCTGGATGAGGGAATTGAAGGCAATATCTCCAAGTTTGCGGATGACACTAAGCTGGGGGGCAGTGTTAGCTGTGAGGAGGATACTAGGAGACTGCAAGGTGACTTGGATAGGCTGGGTGAGTGGGCAAATGTTTGGCAGATGCAGTATAATGTGGATAAATGTGAGGTTATCCATTTTGGTGGCAAAAAAAACAGGAACACAGACTATTATCTGAATGGTGACCGACTAGGAAAAGGGGAGATGCAGGTACACCAGTCATTGAAAGTAGGCATGCAGGTGCAGCAGGCAGTGAAGAAAGCGAATGGTAGGTTAGCTTTCATAGCAAAAGGATTTGAGTGTAGGAGCAGGGAGGTTCTACTGCAGTTGTACAGGGTCTTGGTGAGACCACACCTGGAGTAGTGCGTACAGTTTTGGTCTCCAAATCTGAGTAAGGACATTATTGCCGTAGAGGGAGTGCAGAGAAGGTTCACCAGACTGATTCCTGGGATGTCAGGACTTTCTTAGACTGAAAGACTGGATAGACTTGGTTTATACTCTCTAGAATTTAGGAGATTGAGAGGGGATCTTATAGAAACTTACAAAATCCTTAAGGGGTTGGACAGGCTAGATGCAGGAAGATAGCTCCCGATGTTGGGGAAGTCCAGGACAAGGGGTCACAGCTTATGGATAAGGGGAAATCCTTTAAAACTGAGATGAGAAGAACTTTTTTCACACAGAGAGTAGTGAATCCCTGGAACTTTCTGCCACAGAGGGCAGTCAAGGCCAGTTCATTGGCTATATTTAAGAGGGAGTTAGATGTGGCCCTTGTGGCTAAGGTGATCAGAGGGTATGGAGAGAAGGCAGGTACGGGATATTGAGTTGGATGATCAGCCATGATCATATTGAATGGCGGTGCAGGCTCGAAGGGCTGAATGGCCTACTCCTGCACCTAATTTCTATGTTTCTATGTTTCTATGTCTGTAATTCCTCGTTTTCTCTCTCCCTCCCTTCTTAAAAAGTGGGGTTACGTTTGCTACCCGCCAATCCTCAGGAACGACTCCAGAATCTAAAGAGTTTTGAAAGATTATTACTAATGCATCCACTATTTCTGGAGCTACTTCCTTAAGCACTCTGGGACGCAGCCTATCTGGCCCTGGGGATTTATCGGCCTTTAATCCATTCAATTTACCCAACACCACTTCCCGGCTAACCTGGATTTCTCTCAATTCCTCCAACTCCTTTCACCCGCGGTCTCCTGCTATTTTCTGCAAATTATTTATGTCTTCCATAGCGAAGACGGAACCAAAGTAGTTATTCAATTGGTCCGCCATATCCTTGTTCCCCATGATCAACTCACCTGTTTCTGACTGCAAGGGACCTACATTTGTTTTAACTAATCTCTTTCTTTTCACATATCTATAAAAACGTTTGCAGTCAGTTTTTATGTTTCCTGCCAGTTTTCTTTCATAATCCATTTTAATTTCCTAATTAAGTCCTTTGTTCTCCTCTGCTGGTGTCTCAATTTCTCCCAGTCCACCGGTATGCTGCTTTTTCTGGCTAATTTGTACGCATCATCCTTCGCTTTGATACTATCCCTGATTTCCCTTGTTATCCACGGATGTACTACCTTCCCTGATTTATTCTTTTGCCAAACTGGGATGAACACATTTTTGTAGTTCATCCATGCAATCTTTAAATGTCTTCCATTGCATATCCACTATCAACCCTTTTAGAATTAATTGCCAGTCAATCTTGGCCAATTCACGTCTCATACCCTCAAAGTTACCTTTCTTTAAGTTCAGAACCATTGTTTCTGAATTAACAATGTCACTCTCCATCCTAATGAAGAACTCAACCATATTATGGTCACTCTTGCCCAAGGGGGCACGTACAACAAGATTGCTAACTAACCCTTCCTCATTACTCAATACCCAGTCTAAAATAGCCTGCTCTCTCGTTGGTTCCTCTACATGTTGATTTAGATAACTATCCCGCATACATTCCAAGAAATCCTCTTCCTCAGCACCCCTGCCAATTTGATTCACCCAATCTATATGTAGATTGAAGTCACCCTACTTCCTTAACTGTTTTGCATTTGTCGCACGCATTTCTAATTTCCTGTTTGATACCATCTCCAACTTCACTTCTACTGTTAGGTGGCCTGTACACAACACCCACCAGCGTTTTCTGCCCCTTAGTGTTTTGCAGCTCTACCCATACTGATTCCACATCCTCCAAACTAATGTCCTTACTTTCCATTGCATTAATCTCCTCTCTAATCAGTAACACTACCCCACCTCGTTTTCCTTTCTCTCTATCCCTCCAGAAGATTGAATATCCCTGGATGTTCATCTCCCAACCTTGGTCACCTTGGAGCCATGTCTCCGTGATCCCAACTATATCATAGTCATTAATAGCTATCTGCACATTCAACTCATCCACCTTATTACGAATGCTCCTTGCATTGAGACACAAAGCCTCCAGGCTTGTTTTTACAACACTCTTACCCCTTATACAATTATGTTGAAAAGTGGCGCTTTTTGATTTTTGCCCTAGTTTTGTCTGCCTGACACTTTTACTTTTCACCTTGCTACCTATTGCTTCTACCCTCATTTTACACCCCTCGGTCTACGCTCACACATTTAAGAAACCCTTTCCCTTTAACTCCATCCTCCACTATCCCATCAACACCCCACCCCCATATTCAGTTTAAAGCCACCCGTGTAGCAGTGGCAAACCTGCCTGCCAGGATGCTGGTCCCACACCTGTTAATATGCAATCCGTTCCTTTTGTACAATCCCCCCTTACCCCAAAACAGATCCCAGTTATCTAAGAATCTAAATCCCTGCCCCGTGCACCAGGTCCTCAGCCACACGTTCAGGTCCCGTATCTCCCTGTTCCTGCTCTCGCCAGCACGGGGAACTGGAAGCAAACCGCAGATAACAACCCTGGAGGTCCTGCTTTTCAACATTTTTCCAAGCTCTCTGAAGTCACGCTGCAGAATATTCATCCCCTTCTTTCCGACATCATTTGTGCCGACATGCACTACCACTTCCGGATGTTCACCTTCGCCCTTGAGGATTTTCTGCACTCTGTCCGTGACATCCTGGATCCTGGCACCGGGAAGGCAGCACACCATCCTTGCATCCCATCTGTTGCCGCAGAAACCCCTGTCCGTACCTCCCACTACAATGGCCTTGCCTGCCTTAGGCCTTTTTGGTTTTGGCTCAACAGCCCTATTCGAATCGCAAGCCAGCCCTATTCGCATCGCAAGCTCAGTGTATACACGTCTTCTGTCCCAACAGCTTCTAAGCGGGTGAACCTGTTTACAAGAGGTACACCACCCGGGGACGTTGGCATTCCATGCTTCCCTCCCTTTCTCACCGTCTCCCACCTTCTCTCTTCCAGTAACTTAGGTGTAACAATCGTACTGTAGGACTTGTCGAGGAACGACCCCGTTTCTCGTACGAACCGGAGGTCATCCACTTGCTTCTCCAGTTCCCCAACACGGCCCTTCAGGAGCTCTACCTGGATGCAATTTTCGCATTTGTAGCAGCCAGAGGCACCAGCAGTGTCCTTGACCTCCCACATACTGCAAGCATCACACTGAATCAGCTTGCCTGACATCTCCATCTTTCGTCTCTGCCTCTCAAGCGTATTGCGTGGTCTCCTCTCCTCAGCCATCTCACCGAAGACTCTCGAGCGAAAGACTCACACTTCCCTCACAAGGCCGCTCACTCACTACTGCTCGCTAAGAGCCGTCTTGCTTAAATTGACTGATAAATTGCCTGATTTACCAATTTACAAAGCAAATTCCTCAGTTTTCAACTGTTTTCAACAAAGCAATGAGTTTGTATGAAAAACACAAATACTTTGGATCTGCCCCGGAGCTTCTAGCTCTGTGTTGGAAGGTTCAAAGAATAGTCTCAGTACTGAATAAAGAATCAATTCCAACAACTACAAGCGTTTGAGTCAAGTTTTCTTGACTTTAGATTGACAAAAAAATCTCAGTTTAACATTCTCACTGTCTCTGACTACATTTTATCTCTGTGCCCACTCTCGTCATCACTCTGAAGAAGGGTCTCAACATGAAACGTCACCCATTCCTTCTCTCCAGAGATGCTGCCCGTCTCGCTGAGTTACTCCAGCATTTTGTTTCTTATCTTTGATTTAAAAAACATTTTGACAGGTCTGGAAAGGTTGAGAGGGCCAAATGCAGGCAGGTGGGACTAGAGTTTGTACGTTCTCTCTGTAACTGTGTGTGTTTTCTCTGGGTGCTCCGATTTCCTCCCACATTCCAAAGATGTGCAGGTGTATAGCTTAATTCTCAAAATTGCCCCCAGTGAGAAGGGTAGACCTAGTGTACAGGTTATCACTGGTCGGCGCGTACTAAAAAAAATGAAAACATAGCCATGAGGAACTGGAGATGCCTGCGTACTTTTTTTTAAAAAGATGCAAAGTGTTGGAGTAACTCAGTGAGGTGCAAGTGTCCCAGCCTGACGTTTCAAGCACAAAATGTTTTACGACGAGACTGTTCTAACTTTATGAAAACAAAATGTTCTCCCAGCTGGATTACAGGGCTTCAGCTACAGGGAGAGGTAGAGTGTATAGCTTTTTTGTTGTGTGCTACCAGTTAGTGGAAGGACAATACAGGATTACAATCAACCCATCCACAGTGTACAGATATAGGATTAAGGGAATATCGATTAGTGCAAGGTAAAGTCTGATTAAAGATAGTCTGAGGGATAGTTTAAGAATAAGGGGTAATTTATTTAGAACGGAGATGAGGAAACATTTTCACACAGAGAGTTGAGAGTCTGTGAAATTCTCTGCCACAGATGGTGGTGGACGCCGTTTCTCTGAATGATTTCAAGAGAGAGCTGGACAAAGCTCTTAAAGATAGCGGCGTCAAGGGATATAGGGAGAAGGCATGAACAGGTTATTAATTGTGGATGATTGGCATGATCACGATGCAGGCTCGAGGGGCAGAATGGCCTACTCCTGCACCTATGGTCTATTGTCTTCAATGAATAATAATGAATGAATAAAAATGTTATTAGCCAAGTAGGTACACATCCAAGGCATTTAAATTGGTGCTTTACTCGCAGGTAACAACAAGATATTCTGTAGACAATTAAAAATAAAATATTATAATTCAAACATGTGAAAATAAAGTACCGGAGTAAAAATAGGCTACGGTCTTTTGGCTGTTGAATAAACCATATAACATATATAAACCATATAACAATTACAGCACGGAAACAGGCCATCTCGGCCCTACAAGTCCATGCCGAGCAAATTTTTTTTCCCCCTTAGTCCCACCTGCCTGCACTCGTACCATAACCCTCCATTCCCTTCTCATCCATATGCTTATCCAATTTATTTTTAAATGATACCAATGAAACTGCCTCCACCACTTCCACTGGGAGCTCATTCCACACCGCCATCACTCTCTACGTAAAGAAGTGCCCCCTCACATTACCCCTAAACTTCTGTCCCTTAATTCTGAAGTCATGTCCTCTTGTTTGAATCTTCCCTATTCTCAAAGGGAAAAGCTTGTCCACATCAACTCTGTCTATCCCTCTTATCCACATCAACTCTGTCTATCATTTTAAAGACCTCTATCAAGTCCCCCCTTAACCTTCTGCGCTCCAGAGAATAAAGACCTAACTTATTCAACCTATCTCTGTAACTTAGTTGTTGAAACCCCAGGCAACATTCTAGTAAATCTCCTCTGTACTCTCTCTATTTTGTTGACATCCTTCCTATAATTGGGCGACCAAAATTGTACACCATACTCCAGATTTGGTCTCACCAATGCCTTGTACAATTTTAACATTACATCCCAGCTTCTATACTCAATGCTCTGATTTATAAAGGCTAGCATACCAAAAGCTTTCTTTACCACCCTATCTATATGAGATTCCAACTTCAAGGAACTATGCACGGTTATACCCAGATCCCTCTGTTCAACTGTATTCTTCAATTCCCTACCATTTACCATGTACGTCCTATTTTGATTTGTCCTGCCAAGGTGTAGCACCTCACATTTATCAGCATTAAACTCCATCTGCCTTCTTTCAGCCCATTTTTCCAAATGGCCTAAATCACTCTGTAGACTTTGGAAATCCTCTTCATTATTCACAACACCCCCTATCTTGGTATCATCTGCATACTTACTAATCCAATTTACCACACCTTCATCCAGATCATTGATGTACATGACAAACAACAAAGGACCCAACACAGATCCCTGAGGCACCCCACTAGTCACCTGCCTCCAACCCGATAAACAGCCATCCACCATTACCCTCTGGCTTCTCCCATTCAGCCACTGTTGAATCCATCTTGCTATTCCTGCATTTATACCCAACAGTTGAACCTTCTTAACCAACCTTCCATGAGGAACCTTGTCAAAGGCCTTACTAAAGTCCATATAGACAACATCCACTGCTTTACCCTCGTCAATTTCCCTAGTAACCTCTTCAAAAAATTCAAGAAGATTAGTCAAACATGACCTTCCAGGCACAAATCCATGTTGACTGTTCCTAATCAGACCCTGTTTATCTAGATGCTTATATATATTGTCTCTAAATATCTTTTCCATTAATTTGACCACCACTGAAGTCAAACTAACAGGTCTATAATTGCTAGGAATAGAGTTACTGCTCGCGGGAAATAGCTGTTTTTATGTCTGACTGTGGCAGCTTTGATAGTCTGGAGTCGCCTCCCAGAGAGAAGTGATTCAAAGAGTTTGTGGCCGGAGGTCAGCGGCCGAAAATATCTGCCAGTGCAGTAGATGGTAGGTGGGGTCTGCTCTCTAGGTGGTGATTGGATGGTTAGAAGGTAGGGCAGTACAGCACAGGAACGGGCCCTTCGGCCCACAATGTTTGTGCCAAACATGACGCCTAGTTAAACTCTCATCTGCCTGTACATGATCCATATTCCTCTCTCCCCTCCACTTCCACATGCCCACCTAAAAGCGTCTTAAACACCCCTGTCATATCTGCCCCCTCCACCTCCCCTGGTCGGGCACATGAGGCAAACACCACTGCCCACGCATCCCCATTAAACTTTCCCCCTCTCTCCTTATAGTGATACCCTCTAGTCTTGGACATTTCCAGCCTGGCGTAAAATCCCTAACTATCCCTAAGCTCGCCCTGTAGCTGAAGCTATCGAATCCATGCGACATTTTGGTAAAACATTTTGTTTACAAAAAGTTAGAACCTTTTCCTCATAAAACGTTTTGTGCTGCGCACGTCGGTCTAACGCATTCTAATGAGGGATGAACGCACGGAACTCCCTCTCTCACACACACACCTCTCTCTCATACACACTCCCTCTCTCTCTCATACACACACACTGCCTCTCTCTCACACACATTCCCTCTCTCACACACACACTACCTCTCTCTCATACACACACTCCCTCTTTCTCAAACACATGCTCCATCTGTCTCTCATGCACACACACTCTCTTTCTCTCACACACACTCCCTCGCCCCCCATCCCCTCCTTCTCTCTCCCCCTCTCTTCACCATTTCATCTCTCTTTCATGCACGCGTACACACTCACACTCATCAGCAAAGAGAGGGAAAAGAGAGAGAGAAAAGAAGGAGAAGAGGAGGCCAGAGAAGGGGAGAGAAAGAAAGAGGAAACGAGACAGAGGAAAAAAATGAAGGCTGCCAGTAACTAAGATGGCCACCCAGAACTTCACGGCCCTTTGACTTCAATGGAAGTGCCTTGACCAAAGATGGCCGCCTCCCTGGGCATCGCTACCTTTGACTTTAATGGAAGACTGCCAGTAGCTAAGATGGACGCCCAGGGCTGCACTCCAAATGGACTACAATGACAGACTGCCTGTAGAGAAGATGGCCGCTTGCAGCACCACAGGGAAATGCCAGCATCCAAAATGGCCGCCCCCGGCTTCACACTCATTGACTTCTCTGCCAGTAGCTAAAATGGCGGTGGTGAGGGGTGGGGTTAGAAGGGGGAAGAGAGAGAGGGGGAAGGGGGGGAACATGACTCTTTGGGGAATTGAGAGGAGAATAGATGGTGAACGTGGGAGAGAGAGAGAGAGATAGAAGGGGTAGAGAAAGGGAGGGGGGTGTATGCATGCATGTCTGGGGATTGCCTATTCACCAACCCCTCTCCATGCTCCCCTCCCCTCGCTCCTTCCCACCCTCTCGCTCTCTCTCCCTCTCTCCATCTCCCTCTCTCTCTCTCCATCTCTCTCTCTCGCTCCTCTTTTCCCGGCACACATTTTGTTGTCAACCTCCATAGTTGGCCAATCTTGAATCCCTCCTTAATCTCACCCTTGGAGCCCTTGCTGACCACGGGTTCTTCCCTGGGAGAGCGCCCCCATTGGGAGGGAGGACGGGAGGAAGGGAGGGGCACGGAGGCAGACATGCTGGAGAAGACACTTACCCTTATGGTGGCCTATTTGTTGTCAACCTCCAGAGTTGGCCAATCATCCATCCTTCCTTAATCTCGCCCCTGGAGCCCTACTGACCCCGAGTTCTTCCCCGGGAGAACGCCCCGTTCGGAGGGAGGGAGGAATTTAGAAGAAAGGAGGGCACAGAGGTGGAAATTGTGACAAAAGGATTAATAGGGATGGTTGATTTATACTAGAACTCTGAAAAATAAAACTTAGAAAGAAATAAGGTGTCAGCAGAAGCCAGACTGCTGGTAGAATAAAGTAACAATATACAGAACAGAGAGAAATTCTAGATTAAAAAGTAGCAAACAGATAGAAACTTCAGCAGAAGCCTTGGGTGTCTTTGACGTTGGGTGGACGTTCTAGGACGTTCTCGTGGGAATGTGGGCTTTATGTTATGATTGGAAGAAGCTCAATGGGGACAGATGAGGGTGTGACAATAGTGAAATGAAATGTATAAAGATAGAAAGCATCTCCATCTTCGTTGTGCCTCTAGGGGACAGCAGAGGAGAGGCACCTATTCTGCAGAATATTATCTTAATAAAAACATATTTGCCTGACTTTGTCTCTAAAGCGCTTGTGATTTTGAATCTCGCAATTTGGGGGCTCGGTTCCGGGATTTAATTACTCTGGACAGCTGACAATGCAATACAATACAATTTATTGTAATTTTAGCCTCAGTGAGGCTCAAACGAAATTCTGTTTCCACAGCCATACAAACAAAGACAATTTCCTAGACATACACACAATTAAATTTACACAAACATCCATCACAGTGGACCCACTGTAACGGAAGGCAAAGTATTTTCTCTCCCCTGTTCTCCATGTCTCTCCCGATGTCCTAGCCCCAGGCGGGCGATGATTTTAGGCCGTGCCGGGCGATTTACGGCCCCGCTCCCGGTCTAAAAGTCACAAAGTTGTAGCCCCCGGCGGGCGCTGGAATGTCCCACGGCCATGAAGCTGTGCCGGGTGATGTACGTCCCCGCTCCAGGTCGTTTCAACCCCGCGACACGGGCTGGAGAAGTCACATTGTGGGAGCTCCGGGAAGCGGTCTCTCCACCCGGACCCGCGAGCTCCCGATGTCCCAGTCCAACGGACCTGCGTCTGCGTTGCTGGAGCCTCTGAACCCGAGGAGTCGAGTCGCAGCAGCGAGTCACCACCGCTCCCCACGCTCCGAGGCCGGCCAGCCCCACGATGGTGAATAGTCTGCAGCTCCACAGTCTCCCGAGCCCCCGGGTCGTTCAGGTTGGAGGCCGCTCCACGGTGCTAGGCCCCAATGCAACGGAGACCCGACAGGGAAAAGGTCGGGTCTCCTGGACAAGGAAGAGATTTAAAGGGTTCCCCCTCCCCTCGCCCCCCACATATACACATTTAAAACTAGTATTAAAAAAAACACCAACACTACATTTAACTAGACAAAAAATAAAAAAAGACAGACAGGCTGTAGGGGCCGCTGAAACGGGTGAGTCATGCCGCCAACTGGAGTACACGGACGAAGAGAAGGTGCACCCCGCTGAGTTCAGCGGTCTCAGACTCCTTGCTTACCGTCAGAAGGTTTGAGCGAGTGATGCCCGGACCAAACAGAGACTCGGCAAAGAAGTGGAAGTGGTTGGAGATTAGTTGGAGATCGCGACAAGTCAATCGAGCAATTTCTGTGCACAGAACCCAGGTAGGAAAAATGACAAATAAAGTACTTCCTGGGCGATTGAAAATACCTTGTGGTTAACGCCCTGAAGGATTCAGGGGGCTGTACCGGCAAGGCAAACTGAAAAGGGAGGGGAAATGGCTATAGGCCAAACCCCCGCATTCTGCTCAATAGTCCATTGGGGCAAATGCTGCACCACTGGGGGACAGGAAATACCCAGGGGTTGGAGAAGACAACAATGATAAGGTATAAGGTATAATCCGTTGAGGCAAATGCAGAGCCGCAGGGGGCCAAAATACCCTGGGAAGAGAGAAGACAGGAGCCAGGGTGGACGAAGATCACCCGGCCACGAGGATGGGGAGTCAAAAGGTCGGGAGGGGAAGATAAGAAGATCGGTAGAAATTAGACCCCTGAGGGAGGTACCTAGGAGAGGACCCTGAGGGGGAAGTGAGTTTGTTAAATAGCCTCCTTGAAGATCCTTTAGGTCTGACAAGAACAGTTAGATCAATTCCTTTTCACAGAATGAAAAAACAAGCAGTAAAGATTATGTTGCAGGCAGTAGAAAAAAACAGCAATTAAGGGACAGAGAGAGACAGGATGATGAGTGAGTTACTCCCGAAAGTAGCAAGTAAGAAGACGGCAAAGGCCGGGGACAGGAGTGCAGGACAGGGAGAAAATAAAAATTGAATAATCTATTTGAAGTAAGAATGGAACGAATGTGATTTGTATGTAAAAAAACGGTTGCGAACAAGCTGCAAAATTAACTCTTTGTATCCTCGTAACCTGAAAAAGGGAAGTTGTAAAAATCAGCTTTTGATTTTCTTTTAATCGTTTCATGATGGTCTTTTAGATTTCTTGTCAGTAAAGTTAATTTGGAAAATTGTTACTAGTGCTAGGAATTGGACATTTAAAATAATGGTGAATATGGATTGAAATAATTGGAAATAAGTTAATTGATGAAATGACCAGCTTTTATGGTTTATTGTTCTATGGTAGACATTCAAGATGAGAAACACAGAAAGAGAGACACACACACACACACAAACACAGCAGCGCACACACACACACACACACACACACACACGCGCGCACACACACACACACATACACTCACACACAGACACACACACACACACACATACAGACGCACACACAGACGCACACACAGACGCACACACACACACAGATGCACACACACACACACACACACACACAGACACACACACACACAGACACACACACACAGACACACAGACACACAGACACAACAGAAGTAAGAGACGACAGGATGACACAGATTATCCCTTGGGTTGGGGAACCCATCAACTGAGACGGCAAAAAAAAACCCATAATAATAATAATAATAAATAAATAAATAAACCTCACCCTATATTCCTGATGGGGGAGGAAATGGATTAGGGCTTTGGAGGAGGAGAACGTGGGACGATTATTGGCCATGGAAAATTTGAAGGCACCATTGGTAAAAGTGATGGGAACCACTAAGTGAATTGTAATTAAAAATACTGTAAGCCATGGGGGATTGCGAACAACGTTTTTTTGTTTCCTCTGGGTATGTGTGTATTCAGGAAAATGACAATAAAGATATACTGATACTGATACTGATAAAGAAGGAACTGCAGATGCTGGAAGATCGAAGGTACACAAAATTGCTGGAGAACCTCAGCGAGTGCAGCAGCAACTATGGAGCGAAGGAAATAGGCGACGTTTCGGGCCGAAACCCTTATTCAGACTGATGGGGGGTTTGGGGGAGAAGGAAGGAAAAAGGGTGGAGGAGGAGCCCGAGGGGTGGGGATGGGAGGAGACAGCTCAAGGGTTAAGGAAGGGGAGGAGACAGCAAGGGCTAGCAGAATTGGGAGAATTCAACGTTCATAGAAACATAGAAATTAGGTGCAAGAGTAGGCCATTCGGCCCTTCGAGCCTGCACCGCCATTCAATATGATCATAGCTGATCATCCAACTCAGTATCCCGTACCTGCCTTCTCTCCATACCCCCTGATCCCCTTAGCCACAAGGGCCACATCTAACCCTCTTAAATATAGCCAATGAACTGGCCTTAACTACCCTCTGTGGCAGAGAGTTCCAGAGATTCACCACTCTCTGTGTGAAAAAAGTTCTTCTCATCTCGGTTTTGAAGGATTTCCCCCTTATCCTTAAGCTGTGACCCCTTGTCCTGGACTTCCCTAACATCGGGAACAATCTTCCTGCATCTAGCCTGTCCAACCCCTTAAGAATTTTGTAAGTTTCTATAAGATCCCCTCTCAATCTCCTAAATTCTAGAGAGTATAAATCAAGTCTATCCAGTCTTTCTTCATAAGACAGTCCTGACATCCCAGGAATCAGTCTGGTGAACTGTCTCTGCACTCCCTCTATGGCAGTAATGTCCTTCCTCAGATTTGGAGACCAAAACTGTACGCAATACTCCAGGTGTGGTCTCACCAAGACCCTGTACAACTGCAGTAGAACCGCCCTGCTCCTATACTCAAATCCTTTTGCAATGAAAGCTAACATACCATTCGCTTTCTTTACTGCCTGCTGCACCTGCATGCCTGCCTTCAATGACTGGTGTACCATGACACCCAGGTCTCGCTGCATCTCCCCCTTTCCTAATCGGCCACCATTTGGATAATAGTCTGCTTTCCCGTTTCTGCCACCAAAATGGATAACCTCACATTTATCCACATTATACTGCATCTGCCAAACATTTGCCCACTCACCCAGCCTATCCAAGTCACCATGCAGTCTCCTAGCATCCTCTTCACAGCTAACACTGCCCCCCCAGCTTAGTGTCATTCGCAAACTTGGAGATATTGCCTTCAATTCCCTCATCCAGATCATTAATATATATTGTAAATAGCTGGGGTCCCAGCACTGAGCCTTGCGGTAACCCACTAGTCACTGCCTGCCATTGTGAAAAGGACCCGTTTACTCCTACTCTTTGCTTCCTGTTTGCCAGCCAGTTCTCTATCCACATCAATACTGAACCCCCAATGTCTTGTGCTTTAAGTTTGTATACTAATCTCTTATGTGGGACCTTGTCGAAAGCCTTCTGGAAGTCCAGATACACCACAGCCACTGGTTCTCCCCTATCCACGCTACTAGTTACATCCTCGAAAAATTCTATAAGATTCGTCAGACATGATTTACCTTTCGTAAATCCATGCTGACTTTGTCCAATGATTTCACCATTTTCCAAATGTGCTGCTATCCCATCTTTAATAACTGACTCTAGCAGTTTCTCCACCACCGATGTTAGACTAACTGGTCTGTAATTCCCCATTTTCTCTCTCCCTCCCTTCTTAAAAAGTGGGGTTACGTTTGCTACCCGCCAATCTTCAGGAACTACTCCAGAATCTAAAGAGTTTTGAAAGATTATTACTAATGCATCCACTATTTCTGGAGCTACTTCCTTAAGTACTCTGGGATGCAGCCTAACTGGCCCTGGGGATTTATCGGCCTTTAATCCATTCAATTTACCCAACACCACTTCCCGGCTAACCACATTTCACTCAATTCCTCCAACTCCTTTGACCCACGGTCCCCTGCTATTTCCGGCAAATTATTTATGTCTTCCTTAGTGAAGACGGAACCAAAGTAGTTATTCAATTGGTCCGCCATATCCTTGTTCCGATGATCAACTCACCTGTTTCGGACTGCAAGGGACCTACATTTGTTTTAACTAATCTCTTTCTTTTCACATATCTATAAAATCTTTTGCAGTCAGTTTTTATGTTCCCTGCCAGTTTTCTTTCATAATCTATTTTCCCTTTCCTAATTAAGCCCTTTGTCCTCCTCTGCTGGTCTTTGAATTTCTCCCAGTCCTCCGGTATGCTGCTTTTTCTGGCTAATTTGTACGCACCATCCTTCACTTTGATACTGTCCCTGATTTCCCTTGTTATCCATGGAAGTACTACCTTCCCTGATTTATTCTTTTGCCAAACTGGTATGAACAATTTCTGTAGTTCATCCATACAGCCTTTAAATGTCTTCCATTGCATATCCACCGTCAACCCTTTTAGAATTAATTGCCAGTCAATCTTGGCCAATTCACGTCTCATACCCTCAAAGTTACCTTTCTTTAAGTTCAGAACCATTGTTTCTGAATTAACAATGTCACTCTCCATCCTAATGAAGAACTCAACCATATTATGGTCACTCTTGCCCAAGGGGGCACGTACAACAAGATTGCTAACTAACCCTTCCTCATTACTCAATACCCAGTCTAAAATAGCCTGCTGTCTCATTGGTTCCTCTACATGTTGATTTAGATAACTATCCCGCATACATTCCAAGAAATCCTCTTCCTCAGCACCCCTGCCAATTTGATTCACCCAATCTATATGTAGATTGAAGTCACCCTACTTCCTTAACTGTTTTGCATTTGTCGCACGCATTTCTAATTTCCTGTTTGATACCATCTCCAACTTCACTTCTACTGTTAGGTGGCCTGTACACAACACCCACCAGCGTTTTCTGCCCCTTAGTGTTTTGCAGCTCTACCCATACTGATTCCACATCCTCCAAACTAATGTCCTTACTTTCCATTGCATTAATCTCCTCTCTAATCAGTAACACTACCCCACCTCGTTTTCCTTTCTCTCTATCCCTCCAGAAGATTGAATATCCCTGGATGTTCATCTCCCAACCTTGGTCACCTTGGAGCCATGTCTCCGTGATCCCAACTATATCATAGTCATTAATAGCTATCTGCACATTCAACTCATCCACCTTATTACGAATGCTCCTTGCATTGAGACACAAAGCCTCCAGGCTTGTTTTTACAACACTCTTACCCCTTATACAATTATGTTGAAAAGTGGCGCTTTTTGATTTTTGCCCTGGTTTTGTCTGCCTGACACTTTTACTTTTCACCTTGCTACCTATTGCTTCTACCCTCATTTTACACCCCTCGGTCTACGCTCACACATTTAAGAAACCCTTTCCCTTTAACTCCATCCTCCACTATCCCATTCGACACCCCACCCCCATATTCAGTTTAAATCCTAATGAAGAACTCAACCATATTATGCTCACTCTTGCCCAAGGGGGCACGTACAACATGATTGCTAGCTAACCCTTCCTCATTACTCAATACCCAGTCTAAAATAGCCTGCTCTCTCGTTTGTTCCTCTACATGTTGATTTAGATAACTATCCCGCATACCGTCATGCCGTCAGGACGCAAGCTACCCAAGCGGAATATGAGGACAGAGAGGTCGGATTGGGAATGGGAGGGGGAGTTGAAGTGCTACATCCGGGCCGGCTTTAGACTACAAACATGGCCGCCGCTCACAAACTTACCGGCCACAGCGCCATCTTCTGGTTGGATGTCGTCACTGCAGCCTGACTACCAGCCACAGCGCCATCTTCCAGGCGGATGTCGTCACTGCAGCCTGACTACCGGCCACAGCGCCATCGGCTGGTTGGATGCCGTCACTACAGCCTGACTACCGGCTATAGCGCCATCTTGCAGCCGGATGTCGTCACTGCAGCCTGACTACCGGCCACAGCGCCATTTTCTGGTTGGATATCGTCACTGCAGCCTGACTACCAGCCACAGTGCCATCTTCTGGTTGGATGTTGTCACTGCAGCCTGACTACCGGCTACACCGGTTGGATGCCGTCAATGCAGCCTGACTACCGGCCACAGTGCCATCTTCTGGTTGGATGCCGTCACTGCAGCCTGACTACTGGCCACAGTGCCATCTTCTGGTTGGATGCCGTCATTACCCACTTAAGGTGAACCCCAAGGAACAAAGGGGAATTACACAAGGAAAGGCAAATAATGTAGCCTATCTGGAAAACCAGCTGAAAAGGTAGAGAGTTGAAAATGAACAAGAAATGAACAAGAGGCAACCAGTGAACATTATATTATGAACTATTGTGGTGGAAGTCATTCTTCTTAAAGTCAAGCAGAATTTAAGGAGGTGGTGGGATTGTCATTTATTGCCAACCCCAAATTCAGCAAACAGTTGGTCTATGCAATCGATGTCAATGAACAAAGGGCCTGGTTGAAAAGACCGAAATAAGTGATGAACTGATACAAGTGAGTCCTATGACGGAACCAAGCGGGGCCAGAGAATTACATGCCAATAATACATGTCTTGGGGATCGTTTCCTCGAAAAGTCCTATTAGGAGTGAAATTAATCTGGAGATAAGCCCTAACAGGGCTGGGGTCCCCAAGAGAGAGAAAGTGATTTAAAGGAGGAGGATGTCAAGAAAGGCTAGGATGAGGCTTTGACCTCGACTTCGGGAGAGGAATGCAGAGCAGGGGAGAGACAAGACTTTGCCTTCCATCACAGTGAGGAGGAGACTCACTGTGATGGATGCTTGTGTAAATTGTGTTGGTGTGTGACTTGGTTCTTTTCTTGTAGGGCTGCAGAAACCAAATTTCGATTGAACCTCATGTGAGGTTCGAATCATAAATAAAAGGTATTGTATTGTATTGTAGGGTTTGGAAGGTATACCCTTAGACAGTATTTGATGATGTGGACAATTTGTTGGTTTGTTCCACAAGTGAAGAGAGAGCGAGAGAGAGAAATACTTCAGAATATAAGACAGCGGATGATGACCTTGGGAAAGGCAGGATATAGTTCAGACTAGATTGGAAAATATGTTGAAATTGTATGGTGAAACGGAAAAAGTACATGTCAAAGAAGTTAAATTAAAATGCAGACAAAGCAGCCGGAACAGCATCTGGAAGATATGCCTAGGGTAAGTTTGAATCGATTTAGGTATGAGCACTTTAGTGTCGTTTATGATGAATAAGGTAATTAAGAGGTTTGGTAGACCTACAGAAATCAGCTTTGACAACGGATTGTTTTTATTTGATGAAAATAATAAATGGAACATTGAAGGTTAATATAAATAAGATTTGTGTAATGCTCTGCCATTGGCACTTAAGAAATTTTGCATGCAAACTAACCATCAGGTGGCACAATGGAGAAGTCCCTACAAGGGACCGAGTTTGGAACAGTTAAAGATAGAATTTAAAAAGTATATGAAACAGTTAATTATGATATACAAGTCTATTTATGAACAGGTAAAGTAAAATCTGTCGGAGATGGACTAGGAGGAAGGACCCGTTAAGCCTGAAGACTGAAGTATGTATGAGTTTTCTAAATCATCGACACATGTTCGTTTAGAAGGTTGAGATACCTAGTATAATTTCAATAATAACACGAGGGCTGTCCTGCAGGTACGAATAAATAATAGCCCTGAGGTAAGTGAACAGGAGGACAAAGAAGAGTAGAGTATTAACAATAACGTTGTTTGACATCAGTGGTGGGAAATAATGGAAAGGATACTAAAGGCAATATTATAAGGATTTGGATAAATAGGGTAGGATTAGGAAGAATTAGCATGGATTTGTGATTGTGATATTTGACTAATCTTGTTTTTTTTTCTTAAAAAGAGGTTATTAGGGAAATTGATGAGGTTAAAGTGGTGAACTTCAGTAAGGCCTTTGACAAGGTTCAAAAATGAAATAAGGTTGGTTAAGAAGAGTTTAGTAAGGAATAGCAAGATGGATTAAAAAGTGGCTGTATGGGAGATGTACAGAGAAATTTAGGTCATTTGGAAGAGTGGGTTGAAACATGACAGATGGGTTTAATGTTGATAAGTGTGAGGTGATACATCTTGGCAGGACAAATTCAAATTAGACATATATGGTAAATGATTGTGAATTGAGGAATGAAGTTGAACAGAGGGATCTAGGAATTACTGTGCATAGTTCCATGAAGGTGGAAACTCATGTAGACAGGATGGTAAAGAAAGATTTTGGTGTGTTGGCCTATATAATTCAGAGCATTGTGTATAGAAGTTGGGTTGTAATATTAAATTGTACAAGCTATTGGTGAGGTAATTTGTGGAGTATGGTGTATAATTTTGGTAGGCATAATTATAGGAAAAAGGTTAACAAAATAGAGAGTACAGAGGAGATCAATTAGAATGTTGACTGGGTTTCAGCAACTAAGATAAGAGAAAGGTTGAGCAAGTTAGGTCTTTATTATTTGGGAAAGATAGAAGGAATACCCACCATGGAAGTGATGTTTTCTTAAGGAACTGTTTACTGGCAATATCTCGTTCTATTACAGAATTAAAAACCAAGGGGCTGCTGGCACAGAGTCCCCATCTCGACTTTCCAATCCATTCTGTGAAAGCAGGGAACTGGGATCTTGTAATATCATGGAAAGAAGAAAAGCTGCAACCTAAGTGGACTGGACCCTACCCGGTGTTACTAATCACCGAGACAGCAGTACGAACAAAAGAAATGGCCTACTCCTGCACTTAATTTCTATGTTTCTATGTTTCTAAAAAGGGTGGACACACGCAAGCCGATATAAGGGTCCTGTGGAGGCCCCACCAGACAGTATCAGCCTGTGGACTGTGCGTGAAGGGAAGGAACCATTGACTTTGTGCCTATTCGGATGTTGTATCAGTCCCTGCGCTGGCCTTCAGAACACAGTACGACTAGCGAGAGGAGGATAGGGAGGTGAAGAATCTGCTGCTAGCATTAGAAAAGGAAGATATAGTATAAATCAAAAGTTGCGTAGCAAAATGAAAAATGGTGGATTGTGAGAAAATGGTTAATAGAGATGGTTGATTTATACTAGAACTCTGAAATATAACTTAGAAAGAAATAAGGTGTCAGCAGAAGCCAGACTGCTAGTATAATAGAAAGTAACGATATACAGAACAGAGAGAAATTCTAGATAAAAAGTAGCAAACAGATAGAAACTTCACCAGAAGCTTTAGGAGTCTTTGACGTCAGGAGACGTTCCGAGACATTCTCGTGGGAAATAAACCTTAGTGTTCTGATTGGAAGAAGCTCAATGGGGAGAGATGAGAATGTGATAATAATGAAAAGAAATGTATAAAGATAGAAGACATCCCGATCCTCGGTGTGCCTCTAGGGAACATCAGAGGAGAGGCACCTATTCCGCAGAATATGAAATTAATAAAAACACTTCTTTGCCTGAATTTGTCTCAAGAGCGTTTATGATTTTGAATCTCACAGTAATCTTTTTTTTTTCTGTAAAGCACTTGGGCTTCAACATGACTTGATTTAAAAGTGTATATAAATAAAAATTACTTACTCACTTTAATTGCTCAAAAAAACATGAAAACAGCTCAAAACCCACTCCAAACCGCTTTGCTCAATACTGCCCAAAACTGCTGGGGCTGAGAGGGGGAGACACTGGGATTGGGGGAGACACTGAGGGAGGGAGAGAGAGAGAGAAGGGGCAGGGGGAGAGTCTGAGTTTATGTTTCATTGGCAGGAAAAATAGAGAAAAGTTAATATTGTGTTAGAGAGGGAGAGAGAGAAGTGAATATTATGCTAGAGAGAGGGAGAGAGAGAGGGATAGAGAGAAGGGAGAGAGAGAGAAGTTATTATTGTGTTAGAGAGAGAGAAGTTATTGTTGTGTTAGAGAGAGAGAGAGAGAGAAGGGAGAGAGTGAGAAGTTGTTTTAACTTTTTATTTGAAAAATAAACTCTTTCTATATTTCCTACATAAACTTTTTTCTCTCTAAACGTTTTTCTCCTGAATACTTAAATAAACTTTCTCAAAAGTAATTTATTGGCAGAGCCGACCTGGTAACATTCGATTGTAATTGGAGAAAGATAAGAGAGAGAAAGAGAGGGGGAGAGAAACAGAGGGGGAGCAAGAGAAGGAGAGAGAAAGGGCGGGGTGGGGGAGGAAAAGAGGAGAGAGGGGGAGAAAGAGAGGAGAGAAAGAGAAGGTGAGAAAGAGAGTAGTCAGAGCGAGAGGGGAAAGAGGAGGAGAGAGTGAGACGAGATAGAGAAAGAAAAGAGTGAGAAAAAGGGGTGAGAAAGAGAGGGGGAGAGAAAGACAGGGGTAGAAAGAGAGGAGAGAATGAGAGAGGAGAGAAAGAGTGGAAGATAGAGAGGAGAGAAAGAGGGGAAGATAGAGAGGAGAAAAAGAGGGGACAACGACAGGAGAGTGTAAGAGTGGAAAGTGTCAACGACAGGAGAGAGAGAGAGGGGGGAGAGAGAAAGAGAGGAGTGAGAAAGAGAGGAGAGAAAGAGAGGAAAGAAAGAGAGGCAGAAAGAGGGGGGAGAACAGGAGGGAAGCAAGAGAGGGAAAGAGAAAGACAGGGGGAGAGCGAGAGAGAAAGAGGAGGAGAGAAGAGAGAGAAGAGAGAAAGAAAAGGTGAGACAAAGAGAGAGAGAGAGAGAGAGAGAAGAAAGAGGAGAGAAGAGAGGAGAGAAAGAGAGGAGGAGAAAGAGAGAGGAGAGAGAAAGAGAGAGAGAGAGGGAAAACTAGAGAATGCAATGGGAGGAGAGAGAGGGCAGAGAGGGAGAGGGAGGGGGAGAGAGAGAGCGAGACAAGAGAGAGAGGAGAGAGAGAGGGCAGAGGGGAGAGAGAGATGGAGAGAGAGAGAGGAGAGGGAGGGGAGAGAGAGGGAAAGAGGGAGGGAGAGAGAGGGAGTGCAGAGAGAGAGAGAGGAGAGAGAGAGAGAGAGAGAGAGAGAGAGAGAGAGAGAGAGAGAGAGAGAGAGAGAGAGAGGAGAGAGAGAGAGAGAGAGAGAGAGAGAGAGAGAGAGAGAGAGAGAGAGAGAGAGAGAGAGAGAGAGAGAGAGAGAGAGAGAGAGAGAGAGAGAGAGAGAGAGAGAGAGAGAGAGAGAGAGAGACAAACATAGAAAAACATAGTGCAGGAGTAGGCCATTCGGCCCTTCGAGCCTGCACCACCATTCAATATGATCATAGCTGATCATCCAACTCAGTATCCTGTACCTGCCTTCATTCAATACCCCCTGATCCCTTTAGCCACAATGACCAAGGCAGAGAATTCCAGAAATTCACCACTCTCTGTGCAAAAAATGTTTTTCTCATCTCAGTCCGAAAAGATTTCCCCTTTATCCTTAAACTGTGACCCCTTGTTCTGGACTTCCCCAAAATCGGGAACAATTGGCTGAAAGATCCACGGGATTTCTTTCAACTTGTGGTTTTCATTCATAATCCACGTCATTCATTAGTTCCGCAGTTTAAGTAAATTCGCTTTAGGAACTTATGTGCTGTATTATTTTAATAAACCCGCTTCTATCCATGCTGTGGCAATATATTCCGTGTATAATTTTCTCGTATGTATATCACATTTATTTCATTTACAAGCCGAACATGTTACATGTAATTTCCCAGGACAAATGACTGTACCTGCACCAATTCGTGCGTCGAAGAAGTGCATTCCCACTCATTAGATTATTCATCTCTGGAAAATGAGTGCACATATGATCCCTGCAAAATGAGTGCCTATCCTTCTGTAGCAACTGGTATAACTAACTCAAAATAAAATGTAGGTTTCATATAAGAAGTACCAGAATCCTACAGCTTTACATAGAAATAGTACACACCTATTGGCTCATGCTCATTCAGTTTGGGAACTTGCCGTTTTTTTAAATAGAAATTAAGTCCACAAGAGCTAAATAAATAAAACACAAAATATGAACATTTCTAGAGTAACTCACAGGTAAGGCAACATATCTGGAACCGTCTTTCCGTTCACTTCAGATCCGTTTAGGTTATTGTGACGTGTACCGAGGTTTAGTGAAACACGTTCTTTGCGTGCTAACCAGTCAGCAGAAAGACAAAAGATAATTACAATCGAGCCATTTAAGGACATTATAATAAGGACATTACGTTTCGAGAATGGAGATTTAAGAGTGTAGAGCGATTGTAATGTGTGTTTGTAGAGCTGCGTTATGTGTCTTCTGCGGACATAGTCGCCTGGGTTCTACGCCATCTTGGTCAAGTTCTGCCAGACGCAGGAGAGTATTAGTAGAGGGAAATTGATCGAATCTCTGTTGAAGGACCAAACGGAGAGTGTTTCGGCTTTTCTGATGGGGATTGGAGGTGTAGACGGACTGGACGTTCATGATGAACATGAGGCAGTGGAGAACTGGAAATTGAAATATATGAAGGAATTGATGGGCGTGTGAGATATCTTGTACGTTGGTGGGAACGACTGGGCATGGAGTGATGTGATGGAATCGAGTTACGTGACGATGTGTTCCGTGGGTCAGGCAGTGGTTTGCCGGGCGTATTCCTGTTTGTGGATTTTCGTGAGGAAATATAGAGGACAATGCAAGCTGGGGAACGATGAGGTTGAAGGCTGCATATAATTTTGAATAAATAAACCCTGAATAAATATTTTTTTGATATAGATTATCCATAAAACATGATGGGTTCGGTGGGTTGGTAACAAATTTGCGACAGGGGGCGTTAAAATGAACAGTTAAAATAATATAATTACAGTAAAATATTTACAATTAATATAACCGATCAATAGCTCAGTCCGTCTTAACCAACCTAATCTCCCGATGACCCAGCACTTCAACTCCCCCTCCCATTCCCAATCTGACCTTTCTGTCCTGGGCCTCCTCTGTTGCCAGAGTGAGGCCCTGCGCAAATTATATGCTTTACCTCATATTTCGTTTGGGTCGTTTACACCCCAGCGGTGTGAACATTGACTTATCTAATTTTAGATAGCCCTTGCTTCTCCCTCCTTCCGATCCCTCTTCCCTTCCCCCAATATCCCCCCCGCTCATTACTATGCGTACTCTTTTGACTACCTAGTTCAGGTGGTTATTTGAGCTCCCAACAAAGATTAGGATGTCCTTTCAATGATTTACATACCATAGATGATGGCTGCAGATTATGACGATCTCTCAGTAAATCATTTCCTGGTGATTTTAATGCCGGTTCCCTGATGCTTAGGTGTGTTGGTAGGAAATACGCATCTATAATACGGGAAGATGCAGACAGTAAAATATACAGATCTCTGCATTGTAGCGCACCAGTTCAATGGAAAGATGTATATGTTCAGATTAGGCTATATATTTGAGATTACGGGAGGTCCCTTCAGACGGCTGATAAGAAATTGTCCCTTAGTCCGACGATGCGCTCTTTAAAACGTCCATATCGCCTAGCGGACCGGGGGTAGGCGGTGGGGGGTGAGGAAGGAATGGTCGAGGTAGGACAGGTCATTGATTTTGCTGGCTGTTTTTCCGAAACAACGTGAAGCGTAGCTGGAGTCATTGATGGGAAGTCCATTCTGTGTGATGGAATGATTTACTTAGCAATGTTACAACATTTTGAGATTTTAAAAATCAAGTCTGCAATTTATCCCATCAGATAAAGGATAAAAATAAATTTAATTTTACATCTAATTCCATTTCATATCTTCAGTATTAAAAGGGTTATGGCCATTTTCATACTCGAAAATTAGCATCTTGATCCCTATTGCTTTTCCATTCACTTAACACGAAAGCTGCGATCAAGGAGAGTCAAAAGTCCATACCTTTCTTAAAAATTAAGAGAGCTGAAATAAATGTTCAGTTATTATAGATTGAAGCATTCTGAACCATGTATTAAACAATCTTACTTGGATGGCCTGAAATTAAAGCATATAATTAGTTAATTACCCAATTTTAGCTAATTACAAAATCCAATTACTAGATCTAAACATCTATCATTTTCTTAAGAAAAGATTAAAATGTTTAAATAGCCTAAGTGTCTAAATAACAATCACACAAGAATTCACAATATAATGTGATTTTTAAATCTCATTGTCATGGATTTACAGGCCAAATAGAAGAAATGTAGTTTTTAATTACCATTTCGTTTGGTCGTGGCCAGTGCTGTTTCTAACTGTGATGCAAACCAACAAAAATTTGTATTTGCTTTGGTGCTACCTCCTGCACCCACACACAAGTAACTGAACTCATCTGCTTCACCACTAACTTCCATCCGGCACTCAAATACACCTGGACCATTTCCGACACTTTGCTACCATTTCTTGACTTCACAATCTCTAACGCAGATGGTAGACTTCTGACCGACATCCACTATACACCTACTGACTCCCATGGCTATTTAGACTACTCTTCTTTCCAAACTGCTTCCTGTAAGGACTCAATCTCCTTCTTCAATTCCTCCATATACGCCGCGTCTGCAACAAGGATGAGGTGTTCCACACCAGGACATCGGAAATGTCCACATTCTACAGCGAACGGGGGTTCATCTCCCCCACGACAGATGAGGCTCTCACCAGGGTCTCTTCCATACCCCCGTGCTCTCTCTCCCCTTCCCCCCTCCTGTAACAAGGGCAGAGTCCCCCTAGTCCTCACCTTTCACCCTACTGGCAGTCACATACAACAAATAGTCCTCCGCCATTTTCGCCACATCCAACGTGACCCCATCACTCGCCACATGTTCTCACCCCTCTGCTTTCCGCAAAGACCGCTCCCTCCGTAACTCTCTTCACTTCCCTTCCGCACCAACCTCTCCCCGGGCACTTTCCCTTGCAACCGCAAGAGGTGTTACACCTGTCGATTTACTTCCTCCTTCGACTCCATCCAAGGACCCAAGCAGTCGTTGCATGTGCGACAGAGGTTCACCTGCATCTCTTCCAACCTCCACCAGCACCTTCACCGGCTCCTCCGCTAACTATTGCATCCGCTGCTCTAGATGTATGCTGATCTATTGCTCACCCAGAGGGGGCATCTGCTCACCCAGAGGGGGCATTTATTGTTGCGGGTGATTTCAATCACTCCGACCTTAAAACTGTACTACACAGGTTCCATCAGCATGTTTCCTGCCCAACCAGAGGAAACAATGTTCTGGACTTAGTTTGCATTAATATTACTGAAGCCTACAAAGCCTTCCCCCTCCCCGACCTTGGACAGTCTGACCACCTCTCCCTGTTCCTGCTCCCCAAATACACACCTCTGATCAGACGTGTGAAACCTACCATGAGGACATAGAAACATAGAAACATAGAAATTAGGTGCAGGAGTAGGCCATTCGGCCCTTCGAGCCTGCACCGCCATTTAATATGATCATGGCTGATCATCCAACTCAGTATCCCGTACCTGCCTTCTCTCCATACCCTCTGATCCCCTTGGCCACAAGGGCCACATCTAACTCCCTCTTAAATATAGCCAATGAACTGGCCTCAACTACCCTCTGTGGCAGAGAGTTCCAGAGATTCACCACTCTCTGTGTGAAAAAAGTTCTCCTCATCTCGGTTTTAAAGGATTTCCCCCTTATCCTTAAGCTGTGACCCCTTGTCCTGGACTTCCCCAACATCGGAAACAATCTTCCTGCATCTAGCCTGTCCAACCCCTTAAGAATTTTGTAAGTTTCTATAAGATCCCCTCTCAATCTCCTAAACTCTAGAGAGTATAAACCAAGTCTATCCAGTCTTTCTTCATAAGACAGTCCTGACATCCCAGGAATCAGTCTGATGAACCTTCTCTGCACTCCCTCTATGGCAATAATGTCCTTCCTCAGATTTGGAGACCAAAACTGCACGCAATACTCCAGGTGTGGTCTCACCAAGACCCTATACAACTGCAGTAGAACCTCCCTGCTCCTATACTCAAATCCTCTTGCTATGAAAGCCAACATGCCATTCGCTTTCTTTACTGCCTGCTGCACCTGCATGCCTACCTTCAATGACTGGTGTACCATGACACCCAGGTCTCACTGCATCTCCCCCTTTCCCAATCGGCCACCGTTGAGATAATAATCTGCTTTCCCGTTTTTGCCACCAAAATGGATAACCTCACATTTATCCACATTAAACTGCATCTGCCAAACATTTGCCCACTCACCCAGCCTATCCAAGTCACCTTGCAGTCTCCTAGCATCCTCCTCACACCTAACACTGCCCCCCAGCTTAGTGTCATCCGCAAACTTGGAGATATTGCCTTCAATTCCCTCATCCAGATCATTAATATATATTGTAAATAGCTGGGGTCCCAGTACTGAGCCTTGCGGTACCCCACTAGTCACTGCCTGCCATTGTGAAAAGGACCCGTTTACTCCTACTCTTTGCTTCCTGTTTGCCAGCCAGTTCTCTATCCACATCAATACTGAACCCCCAATGCCATGTGCTTTAAGTTTGTATACTAATCTCTTATGTGGGACCTTGTCGAAAGCCTTCTGGAAGTCCAGATACACCACATCCACTGGTTCTCCCCTATCCACGCTACTAGTTACATCCTCGAAAAATTCTATAAGATTCGTCAGACATGATTTACCTTTCGTAAATCCATGCTGACTTTGCCCAATGATTTCACCACTTTCTAAATGTGCTGCTATCCCATCTTTAATAACTGACTCTAGCAGTTTCCCCACTACCGATGTTAGGCTAACTGGTCTGTAATTCCCCGTTTTCTCTCTCCCTCCCTTCTTAAAAAGTGGGGTTACGTTTGCTACCCGCCAATCCTCTGGAACTACTCCAGAATCTAAGGAGTTTTGAAAGATTATTACTAATGCATCCACTATTTCTGGAGCTACTTCCTTAAGTACTCTGGGATGCAGCCTATCTGGCCCTGGGGATTTATCGGCCTTTAATCCATTCAATTTACCCAACACCACTTCCCGACTAACCTGGATTTCACTCAATTCCTCCACCTCCTTTGACCCGCGGGCCCCTGCTATTTCCGGCAGATCATTTATGTCTTCCTTAGTGAAGACGGAACCAAAGTAGTTATTCAATTGGTCCGCCATATCCTGGTTCCCCATGATCAACTCACCTGTTTCTGACTGCAAAGGACCTACATTTGTTTTAACTAATCTCTTTCTTTTCACATATCTATAAAAACTTTTGCAGTCAGATTTTATGTTCACTGCCAGTTTTCTTTCATAATCCATTTTTCCTTTTCTAATTAAGCCCTTCGTCCTCCTCTGCTGGTCTCTGAATTTCTCCCAGTCCTCCGGTATGCTGCTTTTTCTGGCTAGTTTGTACGCATCATGCTTTGCTTTGATACTATCCCTGATTTCCCTTGTTATCCATGGATGCACTACCTTCCCTGATTTATTCTTTTGCCAAACTGGGATGAACAATTTTTGTAGTTCATCCATGCAGTCTTTAAATGCCTTCCATTGCATATCCACCGTCAACCCTTTTAGAATTAATTGCCAGTCAATCTTGGCCAATTCACGTCTCATACCATCAAAGTTACCTTTCTTTAAGTTCAAAACCATTGTTTCTGAATTAACAATGTCACTCTCCATCCTAATGAAGAACTCAACCATATTATGGTCACTCTTGCCCAAGGGGCCACGCACAACAAGACTACTAACTAACCCTTCCTCATTACTCAATACCCAGTCTAAAATAGCCAGCTCTCTCGTTGGTTCCTCTACATGTTGGTTTAGATAACTATCCCGTATACATTCCAAGAAATCCTCTTCCTCAGCACCCCTGCCAGTTTGATTCACCCAATCTATATGTAGATTGAAGTCACCCATTATAACTGCTTTGCCTTTGTCGCAAGCATTTCTAATTTCCTGTTTGATGCCATCCCCAACTTCACTACTACTGTTAGGTGGCCTGTACACAACACCCACCAGCGTTTTCTGCCCCTTATTGTATCGCAGCTCTACCCATACCGATTCCACATCCTCCAAACTAATGTCCTTCCTTTCCATTGCGTTAATCTCCTCTCTAACCAGCAACACTACCCCACCTCCTTTTCCTTTCTCTCTATCCCTCCTGAATATTGAATATCCCGGGATGTTCAGCTCCCAGCCTTGGTCACCCTGGAGCCATGTCTCCGTGATCCCAACTATATCATAATCATTAATGGCTATCTGTACGTTCAACTCATCCACCTTATTACGAATACTCCTTGCATTGAGACACAAAGCCTTCAGGCTTGTTTTTACAACGCTCTTACCCCTTATACAATTATGTTGAAAAGTGGCCCTTTTTGATTTTTGCCCTGGTTTTGTCTGCCTGCCACTTTTACTTTTCACCTTGCTACCTATTGCTTCTACCTTCATTTTACACCCCCCTGCCCCTCTGCTCTTGTACCCATCCCCCTGCCACATTAGTTTAAATCCTCCCCGACAGCAGTAGCAAACACCCCCCCAAGGACATTGGTTCCATTCCAGTCCAGGTGCAGACCGTCCTGTTTGTACAGTGAAGGTTTGGCCTGAGGGGGCTGTCTCTGATTTACAGGAGCAGTTTCAGCAGACAGACTGAAGTCTCTTTGCTACTCAGTCCACCTTCAATTCACAAGTGGACATCAACTCGTACACCTCAACAGTTCTGGACTATTTAAAATTCTGTACCGTTAATGTCACTACCCACAAGGAGATAAAGACCTTCCCTAACCAGAAGCCGTGGATGAGCAGGGAGGTCAAACTCCTACTGAAGGCTCGCGATGCCGCTTTCAGATCTGGCGACGCTGAGGGATACAGCTCATCCAGGGCCAATCTGAAAATGGGAATTAGGATTGCTAAACTCAATCATAAACGGCGGATTTAGGAGCATTTCTATACCAACTCTGACCCCAGGCGCATGTGGCAAGGAATCAAATCCCTTGCTGATTACCAGAAAGTTAACACCCCTCCCCCAGACAACGCCACCCTCCCTGACGAGCTAAACCACTTGTATGCTCGCTTTGACCGGGACAACAAAACCCCAGCCATTAAAGTTGCTCCACCCCCGAATGAACAACCTCTCAGCCTCTCCACCTCTGCTGTACAAGATGCACTGAGCAAGGTGATTGAGCGCAAAGCTGCCGGCCCCGACGGCATCCCTGACCGGGTGCTTAGGGCATGTGCTGGACAACTATCCCCAGTCCTCGCCGAGAGTCTCAACGATTTCCACCCAGTGGCACTCACCCCTGTCATTGCAAAGTGCTTTGAGCGGCTGATCTTGGCTCACCTCAAAGCCTGCCTCCTCCCACACTTGTCAGTTTGCCTACCGGACCAACATGTCTACAGAGGATGCCGTATCGGCGGCCCTACACTCTGCCCTGACCCACCTGGACTACAACAACTCCTACATATGGCTGCTGTTCATTGATTTCAGCTCTGCCTTTAACACCGTCATCCCCGCCAGCTTGATCACCAAACTCAGCGGATTTGGCATCCCTCTGCAACTGGACACTGGACTTCCTCACTAACAGACCACAGTATGTTAGGGTCAACAACCTCACCTCCTCCACTATAACACTGATCACCGGAGTGCCACAGGGCTGTGTGTTCAGCCCTCTCCTCTACTCCCTCTTCACCCTCGACTGCATCCCAAAGTATGGATTCAACGCCATTATTAAGTTTGCTGACGATACCACGGTAGTAGGACTGATCAGCGACAACGATGAGTCAGCCTACAGGGAGGAGATCCAGCACCTGACAGCCTGGTGTGCCAACAATAACCTCGTCCTCAACTCCAATAAGACGTAGGAGATTATTGTTGACTTCAGGCAGACCAGAGGAGGCACTCATACCCCATTCCATATAAATGGGACTGAGGTTGAGCGCGTTTCCAGCTATAAATTCCTTGGAGTACATATCTCGGAGGATTTGTCCTGGTCCCTCAACACCTCCAAGCTGATCAAAAAGGCACAGCGGCGCCTTAACTTCCTGAGGAGGCTCAAGAAAGCCCACCTGTCCCCCCGGATCCTGACCAACTTTTACCACTGTACCATAGAGAGTATCCTGACCACCTGCTTCACGGTATGATACAGCAGCTGCACTGCTGCGGACAGGAAGGCACTACAACGGGCGGTGAAAACCGCGCAGCACATCATCGGTGCCCCGCTCCCTGCCATGGATGCCCTCCACCGAAAACGGTGTCTGAGACAAAGACCCCCTCACACCCCACCATCAAAGACCCCTCACACCCCAACCATGGACTGTTTGCCCTCCTCCCATCAGGGTGGCGGTACAGGAGCCTCAGGTCACATACTAGTAGGATGTGGAACAGCTTCTACAACAATACAATCACATTGCTGAACTCGGAGTTCCGCCGATAGATTTCTCCGGTCCCTCCGTCCCCATTGTTTAATTATTCTGTATTTTTTGATTATTCTGTATCTTCTCTCTTTCTATTTTTTTTATTTCTTTATGCACAACTACTACGGACTGAAGCAAAACTGAATTTCATTGTACTCATACTTGTATTTGTGTGATGACATTAAAGTTGAATTGAATTTAATTGAATCTACATCATTGGCGATCGCTTCGCCGAACATCTCCGCATTAACCAACTTGATCTCCCGGTGACTCAGCACTTCAACTCCCCCTCCCATTCCAAATCCGACCTCTCTGTCCTGGGCGTTCTCCATAGCCAGAGTGAGGACCGCCGGAAATTGGAGGAACAGCACCTCATATTCCGCGTGGGCAGTCTGCACCCTAATGGCATAAATATTGAATTCACCAATGTCCGGTAGCCCGTACTGTCTCCTCCCCTTCTCAGCTCTCCCTCAGCCCTCGGGCTCTTCCTCTTTCTTCTTCCTTTCCTCTCCTCGCCCCCGCACCCTACATCAGTCTGAAGAAGGGTTTTGACCCGAAATGTTGCCTATTTCCTTTGCTCATTAGACGCTGCTGTTTCTCCAGCACATTTGACAACAGTCCATTTTCCAGCATCTGCAGTTGCTTCGTAAACATGACGTTTTCTGCCACCGCAGCACCAAACAATTTCCTTCTACTAACACGTCCCACCGCCTACACCAGCTAGTCTGCACTCTCAACCACTTTTCATTTGAATGTTATCACTTCACCACTTCCACCAAATAATAGGGTGTATACCTATACCTGCATCCTTGCTGGGCACGCCGAACAATCTCTGTTGCAGAGGTACACTGGCACAATCCCAGAACTCTATCTTTCCTACATTAATGACTGCATCGGAGCTGCCTTCAGGAACCTATGCTGAACACGTGGCCTGTAATTAACCTGTAATTGTTATATGGTTATATGGTTTCTTAGTCGCCAACTCTATCACAGGAGATCGATTATCGACCGACGTCTATTGCACACCGAATGACTCGCAATAATAAAGAAACTACTCTTCTTCCAACCCTGACTCGACCACAGACACCCAATTCCCCTCATACGCCGCATCTGCGCCCTAGTTGAAGTTTTCCCTACCGGGACATCACTCTATTCCGCATACGTTACTCCACGCTCTCCCACAGTTCCACTCTTGTTACCTATCCTGACAGTCGTAACACGCACAGAGTTCCCCCAGTCGTTATCCTTCACAAATCAGCCGTCTAATACAGCACACAATCCTCCAACGATATTACCATATCCAACTGGATACCACCATTTGTCGCAGCTTCGCATCTCCATCCATTCGAGGGAGAACATATAGATTGTGTTGCAGCTCTTGCGGATGCAGGACAATTGCCTGGGGCGGGGCTGCTTTGGTGGGACGGGATATGCTAACCACTGAGTTGCGGGGGGAACGGTCTCTGCGGAAAGAGGAAACATAAAAAACATATACATTTTCCCCTCGACTCTGACAGTCCTTTCGGGTGAACCAAAGGTACAGTATCCTCTATTGTAGGTGTGGAATTCTATATATATGCAAAATCGTTTTGGGCGTCCTCCATAGCCAGAGTGAGGACCACCGGAAATTGGAGGAACAACACCTCATATTCTGCTTGGCCAGTCCGAACCCTAGGAGGCTGCAATGTGACTGGGATAGCTTGGGTGAGTGGGCAAATGCTTGGCAGAAGCGGTATAATGTGGATAAATGTGAGGTTATCCACTTTGGTGGCGAAAACAGGAAAGTAGACTATTATCTGACTGTTGGCCGATTAGGAAAAGGGGAGATGCAACGAGACCTGGGTGTCATGGTGCACCAGTCATTGAAAGTATGCATGCAGGTGCAGCAGGCAGTGAAGAAAGCGAATGGCATGGTAGCATTCATAGCAAAATGATTCTATGAGTTAGTAAGCAGAAGAGACAGGGATCAGCAGGCCTCAATATACAATTCAGGTCATACCCAACAGATGACCGTCTGTGTATAGTAAGACATCTGTCGTTATACATGGAGAAAACGAAAATCTTAAGAGGCAATGAGAAGGCACTTTTTGGTCAGCCATAAGCAACAACACAAAGAGTCACGGTCCAGACCATCTCAAGATGGCTGAAACAGGTGCTAACATTGGCTGGGGTGGATACTAATATTTTAAATCTCATTCCACCAGGGCTGCAGCAACATCGGCAGCGATACAGTTGGATGTACCAATGGACCAAATCCTCAAGGCAGCAGGATGGTCTGGGGAAAACACATTCCAATTATTTAACAATAAACCAGTAATGAAACCTGGAACGTTTGCAGAAACAATTTTAAATTCTGTAAATTAATTTAAACCCATAAAAAGGGGTTATAAATTTGTGTCAATAAATTTTATGATTTCAATGTCGTATTCATGTCCAAATTATGTTAACACAATTCCTCCTACAGTCATCAAGGCAGACGTGATGCATGGACTCGTTTCCACGGCATGAAATCACAGAGCTTTAAAATCTTCACGTAGTCACTCACGTGACTCCGAAGTAAAATAGTAAGATTAAACGAGAACTTACCAGTTTGAAGTTTGATCTGTATTTTATGAGGAGTTACGATGAGGGATTACGTGCCCTCCGCTCCCACCCTTGATCATATACTTAACTGGTATCTCTTCTCTATTCTTACTATGTTTAGTCATTACAGTTATCTGTGATTTCACAGCGCTGCTTTGAAGAATGACACGCATGCGTCGTGGCGGGCTTCTCCACGTAATCCCTCATTGTAACTCCTCATAAAATACAGATCAAACTTCAAACTGGTAAATTCTCGTTTAATCTTACTATTTCACAGTATTGTGGATGCCCTATGTCGTACATTCTCTGAACTGGCAAGTGGAAAACTATACCTACGCGGACAAATATTTCAGCACGCCGACAAATATTCTGCAACAATTCGGGTCTATTTTCTTGTTACTCAGTTCCTGTAGCAACAAATGTATCTATGTATTGACACTGAGGAAATTCAGGGAGGAGCTGAAGAATGGCTGAGTTATCTCGTGACATTAAATGGTTTGCTGTGTAAACAATGCAAATCTGCTTAACCGTCTCATGAGCTACGAAATAAATATTCAAGAGAGGGTTTCTCTTACCTATCGGGAGATTGCTTTTCTCATATCTTACCGTATTTTTTAGTATATTTTATTTCGAATATGATTCCTCAGATTCGGCACCAGCGTTGTCATTATTACAACTACACATCATGATTGCTGTCCACTATAACATCAGATTAATGTCTCCTGTGGAAAGCAAAGAAACATTACACAGAATGTCATCTAGACTTTGGTGAAATGGTTGAATTATGCCTTTTCAGTAACGAAATTCAACTAAAGATTTTAGAAATTAAGATAAGAGGAAAGCAAATACCTTTCAGCCATAACCTCTCAAGTATAATTGGAAATGACGGATATCTTCTTTACGGAAAGGACAAAAAATGCTCGAGTAACAAATCAGGTCAGGCAGCATCTCTGGAGAGAAGTAATAGATGATGTTTCGGGTCTAGATCCTTGTTTAAACAAAGTCAAGAGAGAGGGAAAAAAGAACTATCATACCATAATTCTATTTTCCCTCTTCCCTGAACCTCAGTCTGAAGAAGGGTCTCGACCCGAAACGTAACATTGTTTTTTTTCCACAGATGCTGCCTGACCCACCTCAGTAATGTGTGTCTATCTTCGGTGCAAACCAGTATCTGCACTTCTTTCCTAAGCATGCCTTCGTAAACGTATCCGCCATTCTCACCCATAAACAGATTATATAGTTGTTTTCTTGGTGTGTGTGTGTGTGTGTGTGTGTGTGTGTGTGCGTGTGTGCGCGTGTGTGTGTGTGCGTGCGTGCGTTCTGTACATTGTCCGATCTGGTTCATTTATCAATCACGTCGTAAGCAGAGAAGAAAAGACTGAAAGATCCACAGGACTTCTTTCAACGTACTTTTCATTCATAATCCACGTCATTCATTAGTTCCGTAGTTTAAGTAAATTCGCTTTAGGAACTTACGTGTTGTATTATTTAAATAAACCCGCTTCTATCCATGCTGTGGCATTATATTTCGTGTATAATTTTCTCGTATGGATATCACATTTATTGCATTTTCAAGCCGAACATGTTACATATAATTTCCCAGGACGAGTAACTGTACATGCACCAACACGTGCGTTTATACACTGCCACAGAGGACATTTAGGGGGGAGAGCTGAATAATGGGGTTAACTAGTTGGTTAAACAAAATGTATACAATTGTGCAACATTTATAAATGCTGTAACACGCAACTACAGCTGCAGCTCATGTGGAGCGCCCAAATATTCATGCTAAAGAAATCACAGATTCGGTGTCACGCCATCCATCCAATGTCAGGTCGGTGCTTGGCTATTGCGAGCCTTTTCATTCCAGGGACGGCAGCACAATTAATTTAATTTACTCGGGGCAGTGCGTCAACGTAGTGCGGGAGTGGTTGTTGCATTCGGAGAAGTGCATTCCTACTCAATAGATTATTGATCCCTGTAAAATGAGTGCATATATGATCCCTGCAAAATGAGTGCCTATCCTTCTGCAGCAACTGGTATAACTAACTCAAAAATAGAACGTAGGTTTCATATAAGTACCAGAATCGTACAGCTTTACATAGAAATAGTACACACCTATTGGCTGATGCTCGTTCAGTTTGGAAACTTGCCGTTTTTTTAAATAGAAATGAAGTCCACAAGACCTAAATCAATAAAACACAAAATATGAACATGTCTGGAGTAACTCACAGGTAAGGCAGCATATCTGGGACCGTCTTTCCGTTCACTTCATATCAGTTCAGTTTATTGTGACGTGTACCGAGGTTTAGTGAAACACATTCGTTGCGTGCTAACCAGTCAGCAGAAAGACAAAAAGGTAATTACAATCGAGCCATTTATGGCGTATAGATACATAATAAGAACATTACGTTTCGAGAATGGAGATTTAAGAGTGTAGTGCGATTGTAAAGTGTGTTTGGGGAGCTGCGTTTGTGTGTTCTGCGCACATAGTCGCCTGGGTTCTAAGCCATCTTGGTCAAGTTCTGCCAGTCGCATGAGAGTATCAGTAGAGGGAAATTGATTGAATCTCTTTTGAAGGCTTTTCTAATGGGGATTGGAGGTGTAGACGGACTTGACGTTCATGATGAACATGAGGCAGTGGAGAACTGGAAATTGAAATATTTTAAGAAATTGATGGGCTTGTGAGATATATTGTACGTTGGTGGGAACGACTGGGCAAGGAGTGATAGGATGGAATCGAGTTACGTGACGATGTGTTCCGTGGGTCAGGTAGTGGTTTGCCGGGCGTATTCCTCTTTGTGGATTTTCGTGAGGAAATATAGAGGACAATGCAAGGCTGGGGAACGATGAGGTTGAAGGCTGCATATATTTTTGAATAAATAAACCCTGAATAAATATTTGTTGATATAGATTATCCGTAAAACATGATGGGTTGGTAACAAATTTGCGACAGGGGGCGTTAAAATGAACAGTTAAAATAATATAATTACAGTAAAATATTTACAATAAATATAACCGATCAATAACTCAGTACATCTTAACCAACCTAATCTCCCGATGGCCCAGCACTTCAACTCCCCCTCCCATTCCCAATCTGATCTTTCTGTCGTGGGCCTCCTCTGTTGCCAGAGTGAGGCCCAGCGCAAATTGGAGGAACAGCACCTCATATTTCGCTTGGGTAGTTTACACCCCAGCGATATGAACATTGACTTATCTAATTTTAGATAGCCCTTGCTTCTCCCTCCTTATGATCCCTCTTCCCATCCCCCAATATCCCCCCCGCTCATTACTATGCGTACCTTTTTGACCACCTATTTCAGGTGGTTATTTGAGCTCACAACAAAGATTAGGATGTCCTTTCACTCACTTACATACCATAGACGATGGCTGCAGATTATGACGATCTCTCAGTAAATAATTTCTTGGTGATTTTAATGCCGGTTCCCCGATGCTCAGGTGTGCTGGTAGGAAATACGTATCTATATTTGTGCACTAATAGGTAAAGTTACCAATAAGATATGTTGTGGATTCAAGTAGGACGGTCTCGCAACATGCTTTTATGAAAGTTCCAATTATGTGCAGGAGGGACTCACTCAGCACTCTCTCCCGTTCCGCCATTCACCCGTTGCTCACCTGATCTAGTTAGAAATGTAATCTGAGTTGCCGCCTATCCACGTACCTATTCACCACATACATCTCAGGAATATAGCCGCACTTACTGTAAAAAGTTCACAACCTGATTCCACCCTCCATTACAGATAACAGGTTTGAATACTAGACGTAGTCTGGGAGGAGACGTCATTTCAGCCGTGCATTAAACGGTTAGGTTAGTAGGTTTATCCATTTCGCGTTTAGCGAGACACATTAATTGTAATGCCTTGCCTGCTATCCAAACAATTCATATGTACCTCACATAAACACATTCAAGGCAAATTCAAGTGCAATACACGGGAAGATGCAGAGCGTAAAGTATACAGATCTCGGCATTGTAGCGCACCAGTTCAATAGAAAGGTGTATATGTCCAGATTAGGGTATATATTTGAGATTACGGGAGGTCCCTTCAGACGGCTGATAAGAAATTGTCCCTTATGCCGACGATGCGCTCTTTAAAACGTCCATATCATCTAGCGGACTGGGGGTATGCGGTGGGGCGTGAAGAAGGAATGGTCGAGGTAGGACAGATCATTGATTTTGCTGACTGTTTTTCCGGGACAACGTGAAGCGTATCTGGAGTCAATGGTGGGAAGTCCGTTCTGTGTAATGGAATTCTTTACTTCGCAATGTTACAACATTTTGAGGTTTCAAAAATCAAGTTTGCAATTTATCCCTTCAGATAAAGCATAAAAAGACGTTTAATTTTACGCCTAATTCCCTTTCATATCTTCAGTATTAAAAAGGTTATGGCCATTTTCATACTCGGAAATTAGCATCTTGATCCCTATTGCTTTTCCATTCACTTAACACGAAAGCTGTGATCAAGGACAGTCAAAAGCCTTAAAAACTCAAGGACTTAAAAATTAAGAGAGCTGAAATAAATGTTCAGTTATTATAGATTGAAGCATTCTGAACCAAATATTAAACAATCTTACTTGGATGACCTGAAATTAAAGCATATAATTAGTTAGTTACCCAATTATAGCTAATTACAAAATCCAATTATTAAATCTAAACATCTATCCATTTCTTAAGAAAAGATTAACATGTTTAAATAGCCTAAGTGTCTAAATAACATTCACACAAGAATTCACAATATAACGTTATTTTTAAATCTCATTGTCATGGATTTACAGGCCAAATAGAAGGCCTGTAAATCCGTTTTTGCTGTTTAGTGTTTAATTCCTGTAAATTAATGGCCATTTTAAACATCTTGCGAGTGGGGTTTTAAGGAACGTTGTGGGTTGGTGAATTTAAACCCCATATCGGCAGGAAAAATACTGCCGGTTCGTATGGGTCCTATATCACCGTTTCGCAACAAAATGTGGATTAAAGGCATCTTAAGAAGCACTTTTATACATAAAATAAACGGCTTTCCTTTACCTGTCCCGTATGTGAAATCCGTCCCCGTTGCCGGCGGTGATGGCTTTAGAAACTGATTTTCAAATTACCCCAGCGTTGAACATGTTGGGCGATTAAAACAAATCACGGCCGTCAGAATAAGTGGCAGAACTGCAGCGCCGCTGAATATAAGTTTTGTAACACACATACTATATACATCGACGGTAAAGTGCAATTTCATTTGGCCGTGGCCAGTGCTGTTTCTAACTGTGATGCAAACCGACAAGAAGTTTTATTTGCTTTGGTGCTACCTCCTGCACCCACACACAAGTAACTGAATTCATCCGCTACACCACTAATTTCCATCCGGCACTCAAATACACCTGGACCATTTCCGACACTTCCCTACCAGTTCTTGACTTCACAATCTCCAACACAGATGATAGACTTCTGACTGACATCCACTAAACACTTACTGACTCCCATGGCTATCTAGACTACTCTTCTTCCCAAACTGCTTCCTGTAAGGACTCAATCTCCTACTCCAATCCCTCCATATACGCCACGTCTGCTCCAAGGATGAGGTGTTCCACACCAGGTCATCGGAAATGTCCACATTCTCCAGCGAACGGGGGTTCATCTCCCCATGACAGATTAAGCTCTCACCAGGGTCTCTTCCATACCCCGTGCACACTACCCCCATCCCCCCACTCGTAACAAGTCAGAGTCCCCCTAGTCCTCACCTTTCACCCTACTGGCAGTCACATACCACAAAGAGTCCTCCGCCATTTTCGCCACATCCAACGTGACCGCAGCAGTTGCCACATGTCTGCTGCTCTACATCATTGGCGATCGCTTCGCCGAACATCTCCGCATTAACCGACTTGATCTCCCGGTGACTCAGAATTTCAAAGTATTTTTAAATACATATAAAAATAATAACATAGCTGATGGTTACACAGAAAAGCTGGAGAAACTCAGCGGGTGCAGCAGCATCTATGGAGCGAAGGAAATAGGCAACGTTTCGGGCCGAAACCCTTCTTCAGTCTGAAGAAGGGTTTCGGCCCGAAACGTTGCCTATTTCCTTCGCTCCATAGATGCTGCTGCACCCGCTGAGTTTCTCCAGCTTTTCTGTGTAACCTTCGATTCTCCAGCATCTGCAGTTCCCTCTTTAACACATAACATAGCTGATGTTTGGAGAATAGCAAATCCAAGTGGTAGGGAATACTGATTTTATTCATCAGTTCACAAAACTTCTTCGCGAATTGACTATTTCTTATTGGACACAAAATTAATCCCGTATACGAATAAACCATCATATCATAATAGTATTATTTCTGATCATTCACCATTGACTTTTATACTTAAAATTGAGGGAATGCCGAGTATAAAACCTTTTTGGAGATTCAATGCACACATATTAAATAACCCGCAGGGTTATGAGTATATAAAAGAACAAACAAAACTTTTTTTCGAAATAAATGACACGCTGGGTATTTCTGCACCGCTATTATGGGAAACCTTCAAGGCATATATGCGCGGTGTCATAATCTCTTACCAAAGTTTTCAAAATAAGGAAAATAAAAGAGAACTTCAGCGGATAGAACAGTAAATAAAATTACTAGAACTGGACATTGCAACTGACCCAACCATAAATAAACATAATAAGATAACTTTCTTGAAATATAATGTCAATAGAATACTATCGGCTAGAGTAATAAGATTATTCCAAATTACAACACAAGCATACTTCGAATTTGGGGATAAGCCACATAAACTACTGAAGCAACGAGAAAAGGAAAAATCTATTACTACAATTAAATCGGATAAGGGTGAGTTTCTATCATTGCCTAAGGATATTAACAAGAGGCTTGCCCAATTTTATCACAATTTATATACACCTAAAATAAATACAGATGTAAGTAAAATTACAAATGTTTTAGATAATTGCAAGCTCCCAAAATTGGATAGTTTAGAACAAGAGCAATTAGGAGCACGTATTACTAGTGAAGAAATAAAACAAATAATAAACTCACTGAAAAATGGGAAGACCCCAGGACCAGACGGTTTTAGTAATGAATTTTATAAAAGATTTCAGTAGTCAATTGTACCAAGATTATTCAATTCATACACGCAGGCTTATACTGAAAATAAACTACCAGAAACCCTAGCAGAAGCAACAATAACGCTTATACCAAAAGAAAGATGAAGATTTAGATGAACCGTGTTATTATAGAGCTATTTCACTTCTAAATACGAATCAGAAAATGTTAGCAAAGATTCTAGCTAGAAGGCTAAATAATTATATTAACAATTTAATAAATGCGGATCAAACGGGATTTATACCCAAAAGACAATCATTTAATAATTTGAGAAGGCTTTTCAATATAATGTACTCTCATAATGAGGACAATGAAGATATTTCAGTTGTCACGCTGGATGCAGAGAAGGCATTTGATCAAGTAGAATGGCTGTATTTATAAAAGGTACACCAAACATTTAATATGGGAGAGAATTTTATTAGATGGGTTAAACTACTTTACGATAGACCTACGGCAAGAATATTAACTAACAATATGCTATCTCCAAAATTTTACTTATCAAGGGGTAATAGGCAAGGGTGCGCCTTATCACTATTGCTATTTGGCTTTATGATAGAACCGCTGGCCGAAAGGATTAGAAATTACCCGAATATTCACGGATATAACACTAAGGACTCAAAGAATAAAAATTAATTATATGCTGATGATATCCTTTTATATATTACTAATACACAAACGAGTATACCCACCTTATTAACACTAATTGAGAAATTCGGCTCTTTCTCAGGATATAGAATACATTGGAGTAAAAGCAAAATTATGTCTTTAAAACCACAGGATTCGAGACACTTACTAAAATTCCCCTTCAAAATTGCAACAGAAAAATTCAAGTATCTGGGTATTCAAATTACGAGAACACAAATCATTATTTAGTGCCAATTTTATAGCACTATTAAATAAACTGAATGATACAATTACATTTTGGAAAACGCTTCCGCTCTCATTGATAGGTAGAATTAACGCTTTAAAAATGACTTTCTTACCACAATTAATATATTTGTTTCAAGCGATCCCAATTTATATTCCAATATATGTTTTCAAAAAACTAGATTCCACTATCACTAATTTTACTTCGGAGTCACGTGAGTGACTTCGTGAAGAAGCCCGCTCAGGGCGCAGGCGCGGCATTTACGCCCAGCAAGTGCAACAGCGGCGGCAGCTGGAGTCAGGCTCTCCAGCTGCACTTTAAAACGGACCGTCAGGTAAGTGGACGGTGCGTTGGGACTAACCGGAGAGAGTTGGCGTTAGTGTTTTTGCAGAGCAAAATGTCTCAACGCAGAAAGCTTTCTCAGAAAACTGCCCGTGCTCTAACTCCACCGGAGGAGCCTATTCCAGCGGGGCAGCAACCGGCGGTAGTACCGCTCGAGGAGCGGTTTGCGATTCCCGAGACCGAGCCGGTCCCAGTCACGCCAGAGCCTACACGGCGGGCTGGGAAAGCAACCTGGAAAACCAATCGGCCGGTCGACTCCGACTCGTCGGAGGGGGAAATGTCCTCCCCAAAACGGAGGAGAGACAACCGCCTGAGTTGCATACAGCAGCTCTTGGAGGGGATGGTCTACCGAGAACAGCAGCGCTCTCGGGCAGACAGGACAGGCGCCTCCTCCATAGTGTCGAGTCCGGCACTTCCCTTTGCAACCTCAGACCTAGAACTGGAGGCTAGCATTGGTGACCAGGGCAGGGCTGGTCTGGAAAAGGGGCAGGCGGAAGGAATCGGGAGTGTGCAGGGTGTGCAGGAAGAACAGCTGCTGGGTGTTGTGGATCGTTTTGTCGCTACCCCACGGGTTGGAGCACCTTTGGAGCCGAGGATGGCGGCTAGTATAAATCACCTGTCGAACAAACCTCTTCAGGAGAAGGTGCTCGCCCAAGTGCTGGAGGAGCACACAGCACCAGACAACTGCGAGGCTCTTAAGGTTAAGAGTCTCAACAGTCAAATCTGGGGAAATGTGGGGGGACCAATACGGGCACAAGAGGTAAAACTCCAGCGGATACTTCGCCTCCTCACGTCGGCCATCACAGCCTATGCTCGTTGCGTCCAGACTGAGGAGATGACTACACACCAGCAGGATGTGCTCGCATTAATGTGTACAACTCAGTTTGAGTTGAACAACCTTCGGAGGGAAAACATCAGACCTGCCCTCAACCCAAAGTTTGCCGGCTTGTGCAAAACTCCATCTATGGAATCCGATTCATTATTATTTGGAAACGACCTCAATAAACAACTCAGGGATATGGAGGAGGCATCCAAAACCTTCAGCCTCATGAGGGCAGGCCCAGCGACAAGCAAACCGAGAACATTTCTCACACCCAGGCGGCAGCACACCACTGCATCCACCAGTCGGCGTCCGGAACATGGGACTGGTGAAAGCTTGGGGCCGTACTATCCCCAAAGACCTTTTTTAGGTCAGGGCCCGCCGCGGACCCCCTGGAAAATGCGCCTCCCCCCAACATCGCCAGCACGTCGACAAGGCAAAGCACAACGGAAGAAGAAATCACATAGCCGTCAATAACCATGGAGGTAGGTGGATCTGGTTCCTACCAGCATACAGAGAATAAGGGTGCCTTACTAACAGGGGGAAGGTTACACTTGTTTAAAGAAGCATGGGCATTGATCACTAATGATAAATATATACTCAATAGCATTGGAGGGTATAAAATTGAATTTATTTCAAAAATACCGCCAGTTCAACACCGGCCCGAAAGGATATTTTTTCTCTCCAAAAAAGAACAACAGGAGGGACAAGCTGAACTGGTGAGACTTATAAACAAAGGGGTCATAGAAAAAACTAAACATGAGCCCTTAGAATTTGTTTCCAACATATTTACAAAAACTAAAAAAGATGGTGGATGTCGCATCATCATTGACTTAACATCCTTGAATGATTTTGTTAAGTATATACATTTCAAAATGGAAACATTTGTGACTGCTAGACAACTGATTTCCAAAGGATACTATATGGCAAGCATTGATCTCAAAGATGCTTACTATCTGGTACCTATACATAAGGATTATAGCAGGTACCTTAAATTTATCTGGATGGGGGAGCTGTGGCAGTATAAAGCACTGCCTAATGGGCTTACTTCAGCCCCAAGACTATTCACTAAAATATTAAAACCAGCCATGGCAACGTTAAGGAAACTTAATCATATAGTCATGGCATATTTGGACGACATCCTCATAGTTGGGAAAACTATGGAATTGGCTGTAGCAGCAGTATCAGCTACTAAACAGCTCCTAGAAGCTCTAGGGTTCGTCTTACATCCAGATAAATCCAAGTTAAATCCATCCACGATAATGGACTACCTGGGTTTCACAATTAACTCAGTCCAAATGACTATTACTCTGCCAAGGAAAAGATGATTGCATTAGTACAATTATGCAATAACTTAAAGATTAACAAAAAAAACAACTATTCGACAAGTGGCAGCAGTAATTGGCAAAATGGTAGCAGCATTTCCAGCTATCCAATTTGGACCTTTGCACTATCAAAATTTGCAAAGAGCAAAGGTAAAGGCACTAAAACAACATAAAGGTCATTATGACCGAGTCATGAGTTTACCCCCTGAAGCAATATCAGAGCTACAGTGGTGGATACAAAACATTTGGCATAGTTGTAGTCCTATTGTTATTACTAATGCTACTTTAGTACTCCAAACAGATGCCAGTGCTAAAGGCTGGGGAGCAACTAACTCCATATCCAGCACAGGTGGTAGATGGACTAACTTAGAATCATCATTACTATCTACACTGGGCATTAATTATTTGGAAATGTTGGGCGCCTTTTGTGGTTAGAAAGCATATGTATCCAATATGCATCACTTGCATGTTAGATTACAAATAGACAATACTATGGTGGTGGCTTACATTAACCATATGGGCGGCATAAAATCTTTATCATGCGACAAATTGGTCAATACGATTTGGCAATGGTGTGTCGAAAGACATATTTGGCTTTCAGCTACCTATCTACCAGGTAAGCTAAATACAGTGGCGGACACCAGGTCACGCAAATTTAATGACAACATCGAATGGATGTTAAATCCTAAAGCATTTGCTAAAATTGTAAAGCAATATGGGAAGTCAGATATCGATTTATTTGCATCAAGACTGAATCACCAATTAACTACGTACGTCGCGTGGGAACCAGATCCAGAGGCAGCAGCGGTAGATGCATTCGCGCTGGATTGGGGAAAGTTCTTTTTCTATGCCTTTCCTCCCTTCTGCCTCATCAGTCGGGTACTTCGCAAAATCCAGATGGATTCAACATCTGGAATTTTGGTGGTGCCCGACTGGCCTACACAGCCATGGTTCCCAGTACTCCATGACATGGTGGTGGAATCACCAATGGTGTTTCCCAGTCATCCAGGGTTATTGACTCACCCAGTGTCAGGCATCAGCCATCCATGCCATCAAGACATGAAACTCCTGGGTTGCAGATTTTAAACCGACCCTATCTGGACCTGGGATTATCGCAACAAACCATCACCACCATGTCAGCATCCCTGAGAACATCTACAAAGAGGCAGTACCTAACCAACATCAAGAAATGGGAGAGATACTGCCAAGAAACGGGGACTGCTTACGAAACAGCCACAGTAGCCAATGTTCTCGAGTTCCTGGCCTACTTACATCATCATGAGGATATGAGTTACAGTGCCATCAACACGGCACGTGGTGCCCTCTCCAACTACCTCAAACCTGCAGGACATCAGCCCATGGGGTCCCATCCGCTGGTGGTGAAACTGATGAGGGGCATATATAACATTAAGCCCCACAAGCCTAGATATACTCAAATTTGGGACATCAGTATTGTGCTCACATACCTTCGGGACAGACCACCAGCAAGATCCCTCAGCCTTGAGCAATTTACATTAAAAACGCTCATGCTTATGGCTCTAGTATCTGCACAGAGGGCACGATTGCGTGTGGTGACCTACATAAAAATTTATATTGACACAACCCATAATATCCAAGGAAGTGAAAGAGCCTTATGGGTCAGCCACAAAAAACCACATGGCAGGGTAACGAGCCAGACCATTTCAAGATGGTTAAAACAGGTATTGGAAGCTGCTGTAATAGACATTAATGTATATAAATCTCATTCCACCAGGGCAGCATCCACATCATCGGCAGCAAGGATGAATGTGCCTATTGACCTTATCCTAAACAAAGCAGGATGGTCGAGGGAATCCACATTCCGGACGTTCTATGACAAGCCTTTGGTGAAGCCTGATTTATTTGCAGCAAGAATATTAGAAACTGCAAATATTTAATTTAAAGCCCGGGGGAGCTATTTGTTTTTGTTATTGTTAATAAATACCGTTTTGTTTTGAAAACAGATTCATTGGTTGATTACAATAACACTTCCTTCCTCAAGAGCTTTCGGCAGTGAGTGAGTAAAACTGTTACACGGTTTGAAATCACAGAGCTTTGAAATCTTCACGAAGTCACTCACGTGACTCCGAAGTAAAATAGTAAGATTAAACGAGAACTTACCAGTTTGAAGTTTGATCTGTATTTTATGAGGAGTTACGATGAGGGATTACGTGCCCTCCGCTCTCACTCTCATTACATGGATCAAACTGATAATTGATGTCTCTTTATTCTTCACTATGTTACTTCAAATACGTGTGTCTATCTGTGATTCCACACCGCTGCTTGGAAGCATGCCGCGCCTGCGCCCTGAGCGGGCTTCTTCACGTAATCCCTCATCGTAACTCCTCATAAAATACAGATCAAACTTCAAACTGGTAAGTTCTCGTTTAATCTTACTATTTTATATGGGACTACAGAACACATATAATTCAACAAAAGCATTTGTGCAAATCTAAAGAATTTGGGGGTTTATCATTACCTAACTTTATGTATTACTACTGGGCAATGCATATTAAGAACATAATGTACTGGCTGGATAGTTCCACTCAGCAGTTGTAGTGGATAAGAATGGAGAAAGAGGAGTGCTATCCGCACGATATAGGAACGATCCTGCGCTCACCGATAAATTTGAATAGTATAATATATAAGAAGAACCCAATTATTCACAATATAATAAGAATTTGGAAACAAATAAAACTATATTTGAAATTAAATAATTTATCAGTACTAACCCCACTATTGAACAACCCCGCTTTTAAACCTTCTCTCATCGACAACACATATCAACAATGTGATAGACTGGGGATTAGGAAAGTAGGGGATATGTATGAATTGGGCAAACTGTTATCATTTCAACAATTAAAATTAAAATTTAAATTGAAAGATAATCAATATTTTAAGTATATATACGGGTATGTGACTTCATGAAGAAATGTACACATAGATTTCAAACTATATTTTTAGACCCTTTAGAAGAAGCAATGAATATTAAGGCTGATTCACAAAAAAATAATATCATACTGTTATAATAATATATTAAATAGAGAATCACCCTCAACAGAAGCACTAAGGGAAGATTGGGAACATGAGCTAATGATAAAGATCTCGAAGGATAGATGGGAAAAGTATTTGATGAATACACATAACTGTTCTATTAATTCAATACATAATTTAATTCAATTCAAATTATTACATAGACTATATTATTCAAAAACAAGGTTGAATAATTTTTATCCAGACGTCTCACCCAGATGTGATAAATGTTTGTTTCAAAACGCTAATATAACACATTCATTTGTAGGATGTACAAAGTTGAATACATTTTGGAGTGATATATTTGATATATTTACAAAGCTTTTCAAGTCAATAATAGAACCCAAAACGGAATGGATTATATTTGGAATAATAGGAGAAGATACCAATTTAAATAAAGACCAAAGTGTTTTTTTTTTAAATTATGGGTTAATAATTGGAAAGAAATTGATACTTAAATTTTGGAAAAATACAACCATACCAACTGTTAAAATATGGATTAGGAATATGATGGACATAGCACGCCTTGAAGAAATGAGACTCCGACTAATAGATAAATATGACCAATTCTTAAGGAGTTGGTCCCCTTTCATCGAATTTTTGGAATCATGTGATGCAGCGGTACCGTAAAGATTGCTGATTTCCGTCCATGACGTGGATAGATCTACATCTCCGAATACAGATTTGAAAAACATTACTTTTAAGGGGCCTTCTCTTTTATTTCTACTTTCCACTTTTTTTTTTTATATACACACTTCACGTTTTTCTTCTCTCAACATCTATTTTTCCACTTTTTCCTCTTTCTATTGTTTTCTTTTTCTGGTCTTGCTTACTTCCTTTTCATAACATAAAACTAGAGGTTGCACATAGAATGGATTACGGTATGATATAGTTGGCACCTAAAATTAGGTTCCACTGTACTGTTTTGCACTGTATTAACTTCTAATAAAATAAACAAAAAAACAAAACAAAAAAAAAAAGGAACTTCAACTCCCACTCCCACTGCCATTCCAAATCCAACCTCTCTCTCCTGGGCGTCCTCCATAGCCAGAGTGAGGACCACCGGAAATTGGTGGAACAGCACCTCATATTCCGTTTGGGCAGTCTGCACCCTAATGGCATAAACATTGAATTCACCAATGTCCGGTAGCCGTTACTGTCTCCTCCCCTTCTCAGCTCTCCCTCAGCCCTCGGGCTCTTCCTCTTCCTTCTTCCTTTCCTCTCCTCGCCCCCTCCCCCCCCCCCACCCTACATCTGTCTGAAGAAGGGTTTCGACCCGAAATGTTGCTTATTTCCTTTGCTCCTTAGATGCTGCTGCACCCTTTGAGTTTCCCCAGCACCTTTGTCTACTTTCGATTTTCCAGCATCTGCAGTTCCTTCGTAAACATGACGTTCTCTGACACCGCAGCACCAAACAATTTCATTCTACTAACACGTCCCACTGCCTACACCAGCTAGTCTGCACTCTCAACCACTTTTCATTTGAATGGTATCACTTCACCACTTCCACGAAATAATAGGGACCCACCTATATCTGCATCCTTGCAGGGCACGCTGAACAATCTCTGTTGCAGAGGTACACTGGCACAATCGCAGAACTCTATCTTCCCTACATTAATGACTGCATCGGAGCTGCCTTCAGGAACCTATGCTGAACACGTGGCCCTCATTAATTTATCTTCCAATTTTAAACACAGATTGAAATTCACTTCGACCATCTCCGACAATCCTCCCCCGCTTTCTTAGTCGCCAACTCTATCACAGGAGATCGATTATCGACCGACGTCTATTGCACACCGAATGACTCGCAATAATAAAGAAACGACTCTTCGTCCCAACCTGACTCGAGCACAGGCACCCAATTCCCCTCATATGCCACATCTGCGCCCTAGTTGAAGTTTTCCCTACCGGGACGTCACTCTATTCCGCATACGTCACTCAGCGCTCTCCCACAGTTCTGCTCTTGTTACCTATCCTGACAGTCGTAACAAGCACAGAGTTCCCCCAGTCATTATCCTTCACCCATCAGCCTTCTCATACAGCACACAATCCTCCAACGATATTCCCATATCCAACTGGATACCACCACTAGTCGCATCTTCGCATCTCCACCCTTTCGAGGGAGAATATATAGATTGTGTTGCAGCTCTTGCGGATGCAGGAGAATTGCCGGGCGGGGCTGCTTTGGTGGGAAGGGATATGCTAACCACTGAGTTGCAGAGGGGACGGTCTCTGCGGAAAGAGAAAACATACATAGACATTTTTTCCCTCGACTGACAGTCCTTTCGGGTGAACCAAATGATGTGTGTGTAGGAGCAAGGAGACTATTGCAGTTATACAGGGTCTTGGTGAGACCACACCTGGAGTATTGCGCACAGTTTTGGTCTCCAAATCTGAGGAATGACATTCTTGCTATGGAGGGAGTACAGAGAAGGTTCACCAGACTGATTCCTGTGATGCCAGGACTTTCAGATGAAAAACCAAGACTGGATAGACTCGGCTTGTACTCGCTAGAATTTAGAAGATTGAGGGGTGAAATCTTATAGAAACTTACACAATTGTTAAGGGGTTGGACAGGCGAGATGCAGGAAATTTTTTCCCGATGTTGGGGAAGCCCAGAACAAGGGGTCACAGTTTAAGGACAAGGGGGAAATCTTTTAGAACGGAGTTGAGAGAAAAACATTTTTTCACACAGAGAGTGGTGAATCTCTGGAATTCTCTGCCACAGAAGGTAGGTGAGGCTCGTGTCGACCATGCTGCAAGTTTGATTTGAGGGCAAACTCTTCTAAACTCGCAGATTAGGTCGCTGCAGTGGGACAGTCCCTTAAGACTCCTACCTATCCGGTACATCTCTTCTTTAAACACCATAATCCCATCCAAACTCATCTCCAAGTTCTGCCAGTCGATCTGCAACTTTAACCATATAACCATATAACAATTACAGCACGGAAACAGGCCATCTCGACCCTTCTAGTCCGTGCCGAACACATAATCTCCCCTAGTCCCATATACCTGCGCTCAGACAATAACCCTCAATTCCCTTCCCATCCATACAACTATCCAATTTATTTTTAAATGATAAAAACGAACCTGCCTCCACCACCTTCACTGGAAGCTCATTCCACACAGCTACCACTCTCTGAGTAAAGAAGTGCCCCCTCATGTTACCCCTAAACTTCAGTCCCTTAATTCTCATGTCATGTCCCCTTGTTTGAATCTTCCCTACTCTCAGTGGGAAAAGCTTTTCCACGTCAACTCTGTCTATCCCTCTCATTATTTTAAAAACCTCTATCAAGTCCCCCCTTAACCTTCTGCGCTCCAAAGAATAAAGCCCTAACTTGTTCAACCTTTCTCTGTAGCTTAGTTGCTCATTGGACAAAGTCAGCATGGATTTACGAAAGGTAAATCATGTCTGACGAATCTTATAGAATTTTTCGAGGATGTAACTAGTAGCGTGGATAGGGGAGAACCAGTGGATGTGGTGTATCTGGACTTCCAGAAGGCTTTCGACAAGGTCCCACATAAGAGATTAGTATACAAACTTAAAGCACATGACATTGGGGGTTCAGTATTGATGTGGATAGAGAACTGGCTGGCAAACAGGAAGCAAAGAGTAGGAGTAAACGGGTCCTTTTCACAATGGCAGGCAGTGACTAGTGGGGTACCGCAAGGCTCAGTACTGGGACCCCAGCTATTTACAATATATATTAATGATCTGGATGAGGGAATTGAAGGCAATATCTCCAAGTTTGCGAATGACACTAAGCTGGGGGGCAGTGTTAGGTGTGAGGAGGATGCTAGGAGACTGCAAGATGACTTGGATAGGCTGGGTGAGTGGGCAAATGTTTGGCAGATGCAGTTTAATGTGGATAAATGTGAGGTTATCCATTTTGGTGGCAAAAAACGGGAAAGCAGATTATTATCTAAACGGTGGCCGATTGGGAAAGGGGGAGATGCAGCGAGACCTGGGTGTCATGGTACACCAGTCATTGAAGGTAGGCATGCAGGTGCAGCAGGCAGTAAAGAAAGCGAATGGCATGTTGGCTTTCATAGCAAGAGGATTTGAGTATAGGAGCAGGGAGGTTCTACTGCAGTTGTATAGGGTCTTGGTGAGACCACACCTGGAGTATTGCGTGCAGTTTTGGTCTCCAAATCTGAGGAAGGACATTATTGCCATAGAGGGAGTGCAGAGAAGGTTCACCAGACTGATTCTTGGGATGTCAGGACTGTCTTATGAAGAAAGACTGGATATACTCTCTAGAGTTTAGGAGACTGAGAGGGGATCTTATAGAAACTTACAAAATTCTTAAGGGGTTGGACAGGCTAGATGCAGGAAGATTGTTCCCGATGTTGGGGAAGTCCAGGACAAGGGGTCACAGTTTAAGGATAAGGGGGAAATCCTTTAAAACCGAGATGAGGAGAACTTTTTTCACACAGAGAGTGGTGAATCTCTGGAACTCTCTGCCACAGAGGGTAGTTGAGGCCAGTTCATTGGCTATATTTAAGAGGGAGTTAGATGTGGCCCTTGTGGTCATGGGGATCAGAGGGTATGGAGAGAAGGCAGGTACGGGATACTGAGTTGGATGATCAGCCATGATCATATTAAATAGCTCGAAGGCAAGAATTTTAACTAATAACATGTTATCTCAAAAATTTCAACTATCAAGGGGTAATAGGCAGGGATGTGCACTATCACCCCTGCTATTTGCCCTTATGATAGAACCTCTGGCTGAAAGTATAAGAATTCATCCGAATATTCAGGGCTATAATACCAGGGACTCAAAGAATAAAATCTCATTATATGCAGACGATATACTTTTATATATCACAAAGTCACAAACGAGCATACCAAATTTATTAAACTTAATAGAGGAATTTGGGTCTTTTTCTGGATATAGAATAAACTGGAACAAAAGCGAAATCATGACATTAAAACCTCAAGAACCTACACACTTACTGAAGTTCCCCTTTAAAATCGCAACAGAAAAATTTAAATATTTGGGTATTCAGATTACTAGAAAATATAAAGCATTATTCAATGCTAATTTCATACCTTTATTAAATAAACTTAATACACAGATTAAATTTTGGAAAACACTTCCCTTATCATTATTAGGTAGAATAAATGCAATAAAAATGATCTTCCTACCACAATTACTATACCTATTTCAGTCTATACCGGTATATATACCAAAATATTTTTTAAAAAAATTAGACTCTAACATTACAAATTATATTTGGGACTATAAATCACATAGAATCACCAACAAAAAAACACTTATGTAAACCAATAGAGCTCGGGGGACTTTCACTTCCGAATTTTATGTATTATTACTGGGCAGTGCATATTAAGAATATGATTTATTGGTTGGATAGTTCTACACAACAGACAGAATGGATAAAAATGGAGAAGGAGGATTGTCATCCTTGTAATATAGGAACGATCCTCTTTTCCCCCAAAAAACTGAATAACACAATATATAAGAAGAACCCAATTATATATGGTACAATAAGAATTTGGAAACAAAAAAAATTATCTTTAAAATTAAGAAATCTATCACTGTTAATGCCAATTGCGAATAACCCTTTATTTAAACCATCTCTTATTGATAAGACATATAACCAATGGGAAAGTCTCGGAATTAGAAGGATCAGGGATATGTACGAAACAGGAAACCTACTATCATTCCAACAACTACAATTAAAATTTAAATTGAAAAACAATCAATATTTTAAATATCTTCAGATTTGCGACTTTGTGAAAAAATATATACAAGGATATCAAAAAGTAACTCCTGACTTATTGGAAGAAGCAATGAATATTGAAGCTGACTCACAAAAATTAATATCCTATTTATATAATAGTATTCTAAATATAGACCTACCATCGACAGAGGTACTTAGAGAAGAGTGGGAACGGGAATTAATGATAAAAATTACGAAGGTTAAATGGGAAAAATACCTGATATATATTCACAAATGTTCAATTAATGTAAGACATAATCTAATACAATTTAAAATTGTACATAGATTATATTATTCAAAAACAAGATTGAACAAATTTTATCCAAATATATCCGCCACTTGTGATAAATGTCTAGCCCAAAAGGCAACTATAACACACTCCTTAGTTTCCTGCATAAAACTTTATAGATTTTGGAATGATATTTTTGAAATACTTACAAAATTATTCAAGACAAGAATGGAACCTAATACTGAAATGATTATATTTGGTGTAATGGAAGATGGGAATAAATTGAACACATCTCAAAATCTATTCCTTAATTATGGTTTAATAATAGCAAAAAATTAATACTTAAATTTTGGAAGGGTACATCAATACCAACGCTTAAAATGTGGATTGCAAGTATGTTGGACACTGCTCATCTTGAGGAAATGCGATTCCTCCTAATGGATAAATCAGACCAATTCATAACGAGTTGGTCTCCATTCGTCGTTTTTTTGGAATCATATGGTGTAACACAATTGTAAAAAATAACTGTTTCAGGACTGGACGAGGGTTGGTCAAGACTATAAATAATGATCTCCTTTTCTTTTCACTATTTTCTCTCTCAACTTTCTTCATTTACTCGTTTTCTTTCTTCACACACTATATATTTCACATTTTTCTATCCTTTACTATCTAACCTCTTTTTCTTATTCTCATCTTTTTTCAATGTAACAAAAAAAAAAAAAAAGAAGTTGTACATAAAATGTATTATGAAAATATATATTAGGCACTTTGGTGCCATATGACTGTGCTTACTTCTAATAAAATAAAATATAAAAAAAAAAAAAAAAAAAAAAAAAAAAAAAAAATAGCTCGAAGGGCCGAATGGCCTACTGCTGCACCTAATTTCTATGTTTCTATGTAAACCCAGGCAACATTCTAGTAAATCTCCTCTGTACTCTCTCTATTTTGTTGACATCCTTCCTATAATTAGGCGACCAAAATTGTACACCATACTCCAGAATTGGCCTCACCAATGCCTTGTACAATTTTAACATTACATCCCAACTTCTATACTCAATGCTCTGATTTATAAAGGCCAGCACACCAAAAGCTTTCTTTACCACCCTATCTACACGAGATTCCACTTTCAGGGAACTGTGCACAGTTATTCCCAGATCCCTCTGTTCACCTACATTCTTCAATTCCCTACCATTTACCATGTACGTCCTATTTTGATTTGTCCTGCCAAGATGTAGCACCTCACACTTATCAGCATTAAACTCTATCTGCCATCTTTCAGCCCACTCTTCCAACTGGCATAAATCTCTCTGTAGACTTTGAAACTCTACTTCATTACCCGCAACCCCACCTATCTTAGTATCATCTGCATACTTACTAATCCAATTTACCACACCATCATCCAGATCATTGATGTACATGACAAACAACAGTGGACCCAACACAGATCCCTGTGGCACCCCACTCGTCACTGGCCTCCAACCTGACAAACAACCATCCACCATTACTCTCTGGCATCTCCCATTCAGCCACTGTTGAATCCATCTTGCTACTCCACCATTAATACCCAACCATTGAACCTTCTTAACCAAACTTTCTGACTCTTTCAATTAGTGAAGATAGGCGACAGCATCTTTTCCGCAATAATCATCAACACTGGTGCCCCACAAGGATACGTTCCCCATCCTCTAATATACTACGTACACACATGACTGCAAGGACACATTTGGTTCTAATTCCTTCCACAGGTCTGCAAACGACAGCATTGCGGTGGGATAAATCACGACCATTAACGGTATGGAGCACTGGAAGGATAAGTCATAAGGTCATAAGTGATTGGAGTAGAATTAGGACATTCGGCCCATCAAGACATCTGCCATTGAATCATGGCTGTTACATCTCTCCCTTGTAACCCCATTCTCCTGCCTTCTCCCCAAAACTTCTGGCATGTGTACAAATCAAGAATCTATCCATCTCTAACATAATAATATCCACTGCCTTGGGCTCCACACCCTTCAGTGGGAAAGATTTCCACAATTATTCTTTGGAGCGCAGAAGGTTAAGGGGGCACTTGATAGAGGTCTTTCAAATTATGAGAGGGATATACAGAGTTGACGTGGATAAGCTTTTTCCATTGAGAGTGGGGAAGATTAAAATACAAGGACATGATTTGAGAATTAAGGGACATAAGTTCAGGGGTAACATGAGGGGGGACATTTTTACTCAGAGTGTGGTAGCTATGTGGAATGAGCTTCCAGAGGAAGTGGTGGAGGCAGGTTCGATCTTATCATTTAAAAATGAATTGGATAGGTATATGGTCGGGAAAAGAATGGAGGGATATGGTCTGAGTGCAGGTAGATGGAACGGACGGCACGGACTAGAATGGCCGGGATGGCCTGTTTCCATGCTGCAATTGTTATATGGTTATATATTGTTAATTTCACCACCCTCTGACAAAATATATTTCTCGTCATCTCCACCCAAAAAGATTGTCATTTTATTCTGAGGCTATGACCTCTTGTCCTAGACTCCCGCACTAGCGGAAACATCCTCTCCATAAACACTATATCCAGGCATTGCGCTATTCTACATGTTTCAATGAGGCCCCCCTTCATTCGTCTAAACTCCAGCGAGTACAGGCCCAGTGCCATCACAGCCGTGGAAGTCAAACCCTTCAATAAGACTGGTGGACGACTTGAAGAACGAAACTCAGCAATTAGTTTATTTTACGGGCACAAGGAGAGAAGTGTCACAGTCAACGGCTGTGATCCCAAGTCTAAAATTCAATTGGTACAGCAGACCTTTTCCACCAAAAAGATAATTACTAAGGAAGTACAAGGGTGAGGTAGATTGATATGTAAATTACAGAATCTATATTATAACACAAAGGTTGAGACTTCTTGGCTGCATAATGAACCCGGTAAAGAGGGCAAGCATAATTAATATGTTAATAATTCTGACACGGGCTCAGCAATAAACACTGAGACATATGACTGGTCTCAGGCCTTCAGTCCAAGAAGCAACCTTCCACCATCACCCTCTGCCTCCTTCCATGAAGCCAAATTTCAATCCATTGAGCTATCTCTCCTGGCAAATATATAAAGGTACGGACTAAAATGTACCACTGCAAACTTTTAGACAGGTACATGGACTGGCCATTTACAGGAATATGGCGATGGGACATGCTGGCCGGTGTGGACAGGCTGGGCCGAAAAAGCTGTGAGTCTTTATGACTCTATGATTGGAGGCTGTGTGTACAAATAATGCAAGAAGATATTCCTCGTTTGTCCATGGACCTCTGTCATGTGTTCTTAGAACAGATTCATTTTAAGACAAATCCGCTTAATAGCACTTTTTAACATTATTATTTCAGCTGTTTGTCAAATGATCATACATGGATAGGTCACCTGCAAACATGTCCAATCTTCTACAGTGGATCGGCACAAGGCAAATGTTGAAAATGTTGCCACGGGTGAAAATATATCTGGGCAGTGAGCGGCGGAGCTGGGGACTGGTTGTTATGTGAGATGTCCTGGGAATGGATGTTTCAAATAAATCACCTCAGTGTGACGTCAGAGTGGTCAGTGATGCGTCTGGATAAGCAGTGACACGATCTCATTAAATCCGACTGTTATGCTTTACATTTGATATGATGTAAAATAAAGAGTCATTTTTTTATTTCAAATGTTCGACTATAAAGGGTTAACTGAAGTTCAGTATGCATAATTAATCTCATCTGTCATGAGCAATAAATCCATCTTGCAGCTCTATCCACGCTGGTAAACACGGCAGGTGAAGATACATGCATAAGTTATTTTCATCTTAATTGACAATGATTCAAAATACTAATTGCCTCTCTCTAAAATTGAAAGACAAACACGAAATGCGGAAAAAAAAAATGCAGCTTCAGATCTGAGAAAGTGGTAGTTTAGTAACTTGGCTGTGCGGTTCACCCAGTGTGGCATATTAGTTCCAGCCGGTGAGCACAAGGCGAGGCTGTGTTCAATCTGCAGTTTATTTTATCGTGAACTACTTCAAACCAGTCGACAGGTAGATGTGAATTTAAACCCACAGAACAGACAGCAAGGTCGGTCTGAGGGTTAATGTCCAACTCACCTCTCTGGGCTCTCCGCAGTGGTTTAGAAATATAGAAATATAGTTAGCAGGTGCAGGAGTAGGCCATTTGGCCCTTTGGGCCATTCAATATGGGTGTTGTGTTTTGGATGCTTTGAACATACTTGAATAAGGCTCGGACACGCCTGTAATCTTGCAAGCTTCTTTACTGCAGGACGCCACATTGAGTTTCCCCGTGCACATGCGTACTTGCACAAGATATCACAAGACACTAATTACATATGTCAATTATCACATACCTAACACCCCTCCCCCTTTAACTTGGAGACAGGTAACACCACTTATATTACATACTCAACACTCCTCCCCCTTTAACTTGGAGTCGGGTAATACCATTTCTATTACATACACCGCACTCCTCCCCTTTTAAGTCCATTTCACTTGTACGGTATGCTCGTTTCCTACCCATCATTGAATAATACACTGTTACACAATGGTATTATACTTAAACCAAATACATTATTCCTTGCTTTATGAGTTATCACTTTCTCCTTCATTTATTTGTTTTGTTTTCCTCTTTGTAGGTGGGATCTGACCCGTGGCTGCAAGTTTTCGTTTTCTAGCAGCTTCCTCTGCTGTTCAATTTCCCTTCTCTGATTATTTATCTGCTCTTGTTATTTCATGAGATTCTGCAATGCATAAACCTTTGTCCATTGCTCAGTGACGGAGGCTCAATGCTGGACTATACTAAAGTGTCCTATTTGTAATCGGTACTGCATACTTTTGTCTTGACCGACCAGCCTCTCTTCTTTAGACTTTTCTATTAGCAGCTTTCTACTCATTGTCACACATTTATTCAATCTTTCCTTGCATCATTCAAGCTTTTTTTGTTGTTCATCTACTCGTCTTTTTAAGTCACCTTTCTGGATCTTCATCAATAAGTAGGATCTATATTTTCTTTGCCATACAACACTGGCTTTCCTATATCGTTTAAGCTTTTTGTATAGTTTAAGCTTTTTCTGTAGTTCATCTACGTGTCCACTTGAGTCACATCTCTGGTTCTTCATCAAGTAAGATATATATTGTTTTTTTCACTACAACACTGGCTTTGATCTGTGCTCTGCTTAGTTTTCTTGCTTCATAAGCACGGTAGTGAGACTGCACTGCCATTGTTGCATCTTTCCGTTTGAGGAAGTCTTTCCTATATCGTTTACGCTTATTTTTATAATCGTTTCAGCCTTTTCTGATGTGCCTTTATTTGTCTTTTTAAGTCTTTCTGATACCAACTCCCACGGAGTACTGACTGACTTTTCACATTAGCTCTCTTTTGTTTAACCCACTGCCTAACCAGCATACTCTTGTAGGCAGCCTGAATGGTAATATTGGCATCCCTCACTGACTGATATTGCACAAACTGGGAATGCCCTATCTGGCATGCTTTGTACCATCTCTGGATGGAAATGAGTGCTTGACGCACAGCTTTGTAGCGTACCCTTAATTGGTAACCACGTTATGCTGCTTGCAGAGTGACTTCAGCCGCCTTTTGCATCACAACATGTTTTCTTATGATGCACATTCTTACGAATGACTTAATACGCCTTGATTTTCTCAACCAATACGCTGGCTTTGATCCCGCGGTATAAGGCCTGAATACAAACCACTGCTTTTCTCAAACTATTATAATGTCTCACTTGGACATTTCTTATCTGGCATGCTCGGTATCGTAGCTGTACCGCAATGGCAGTCCAGCGTAGTTTCTTCAAATACTGACGCTGTTTATGCATCTGATAATAAGTCTGTATAACTTTGGCAGATTTTTGCATGCACCGCAATTGCTTTCGAACAAGCATTCCTCGGTAGACTGCCCGAAGCAGTACAACACTGCTGCGTACCTTCATGTAAGTTTTGCAATCACTTACCATTTGAAGGTGTGCTGTATAATGGGTTTGCACTATTATAGCTGCCCTTCTCATTGTCTAGTATTGACGGTGTCCTTTATGCATTCTAAATGCTGCTTGTATTACCGTTGCTCCCTTCTGTTTGTTCCGGATCTCTACCCGTACCATCATACCCCTGAGTGCAATTTGAATAGCTAGGATTGCTCTTTGGATGGCAATTTCCCTTTTCCTTTGACTTCTTTTCCTTTGCCTTTTCCATTTGGCCGTTTCCCTCTGCACTTGACCTTCGTCACTTGGCACTCGACTTGTGCCCTTTGCACATGACATTGGTCCTTTTGAACTTGACCTTGGTCCTTTTGAACTTGACCTTTGTCCTTTTGCACTTAACCTTTGTCCTTTTTGCACTTGACCTGTCTCCTTTGCACTTCACCGTTGTCCTGTTGCACTTGATCTTTGTCCTTTTGCACTTGACCTTTGCCCCTTTGCACGTGACCTTTGTCCTTTTGCACTTGACGTTTGTCCTTTTGAACTTGACCTTTGTGCTTTTGCACTTGACTTCTGTCCTTTTGCACTTGAGCTTTGGCCTTTTGCACTTGAATTTTATCCCTTTGCACGACTTCTGTCCTTTTGCACTTGACCTTGGACTTCGTGCACTTGACCTTTGTCCTTTGAAGAGCTCCCGGCCATCTTGACTTCAGGCCCCTTGCCTCTGGATACCCTTGGAGGTTTTTTCGAGAAACAAGGCATTAATACCTGCTTACACTCCTCGTACGTTTTATCCGTGGGCGCTGCTGGCAGCAGTAACGTACAGCATGTGTGATAATTCTCTCTTACTAAGCCTAATATGAACCATGCTCTCTTATTCTCCTCTGTAGTAATATCATTAGAAATGAACGAAACCTCCAAGACTTCAGTCCATTTCTCAAAATTGCACCCAGATTCTAACTGGGGCCACTTTCCTATCCTTTTAAAAGCCATGCTACCTGTTGCTAATCAGGTGCACTATTCAGGTGCTCCTGTACAGATAAAACACTGATTACCTCAAGATATTAAAACACACATCTCCTGTACAGCCAAAAAGCCAGACTTTTGCCCTGGATAACACAATTCTGTATAGATTAGCTTTGGCAACAATCACTGTCTCTTATAGTAATAGATGTATACTATTAACCAACATTTCCTGTTAAAAGGAAAACTACAACATTTTAAACATATTCCTAATGCATTATATTATGTGACCATTGCATTACACATCCTACAGTCCTGCTTTTATTGTGACAATGTATTACAGTTTTATTGTGAAGGATTTCACTGCACCAACTTGCGGCCTGTGGACTCTGGTACATGCTCAACCTCCAATGCTGCTTTAGCTGGCTCCCCCCCCGGGCTTCATTGTTACTTTTAAACGCCGCTAGCCACTCTGGATGCTGCTGCTGGCTCAGCCGTTGCTGTTGCATCTGCTGGCTCTCGCTGACTCCACAGGCTGGCCGCCCAGGTTGGATTTTGTTGGCTTCCCGGGCTAGCTGTTGCTGCTTATTTCTGCTGCTGTTCTCCGCTGCTCCAAACGTCGGAGCTGTGCCTCACTCGTGGTCGGCTTTCTCCACTCTCGGCCGTCTCCCGCGACCGGGCTTTCTCCGCTTTCTTCCACGACCGAGCTGACTGTTCCCAGTTGGGCTGAAGACTCAGCCTCTGTCGATGGCTCTCTGGACCTGTCCGTGGCCTACACGGTACAAGGCACTCACCCAACGTTGGTGGCGGCTACTGGGGCTGTCCGTGGGCTACACGGTCCTTTTTTTTTGTCGGTGGCTTGTCCAGACCTGTCCGTGGCCTTCACGGCACTAGGCCCCCACCCGACGTCTGTGGCTTCTGCTTGGGCTTGGCTGTGGGCTGCACAGCCCCGGATACATTCCAGGTAAGCTGGCACTGGGCTTGGTGACCCTTACTGCCCCTGCTTGTTTTCCTAGCTCTTCCCTGAGCTATTGCTTCCCTTTCCTACCTGTTTTCTCTGTGGCGCCAATTCAAAACCATTTGGCTTGGGGCTGTTCCACTTTGTTTCCAAATACTACTATTTTTAAACTTGTTTTCGATTCTGCTTGCTGGCCTTGTTCTTATATTGGTTCTTTTATCCTCGTCGCCAATTGTTGTGTATTTGGATGCTTATAACAGACTTGAATAAGGCTCGGGCACGGGAGTAATCTTACAAGCTTATTTACTGCAGGACGCCACATTGAGTCCCCCCGTGCACATGCGTACTTGCACAAGATATCACAAGACATTAATTACATATGCTAATTATCACATACCTAACAATGAGCATGTCTGATCATTCCAAATCAATACCCCGTTCATGATTTCTCCCCATAATCCCTTTATTCCATTTGTCCTAAGTGCTATTTCTAACTCTCTTTTGAAAACATTCAGTGAATTGCCCTCCATCACCTCCTGTGTCAGATAATTCCACATTCACAACTCTCTGGGTGAAAATATGTTCCTCACCTCAGTCCGAAATGGCCTACCTCTTATTGTTGAACTGTGACATATGGTTCTGGCCTCTCAGTCCAATCCCTTAAGATTTGTATATGTTTCTACGAGTCCCTGTCTTCCTCCTAAATTCCAGTGAATTCAGTCTGGGTCTGTGCCTACTTATCAATTAATTCAAGAGAACTTATATATATTTCTGCTGTGTCTGTCCGATACACATGCAAACTGAAAGAAACACTTCAATAATCATGGCCATATTGAAATGACCAGCGTATATGACAGACAATTATATCATTTTGTTATCTAATCTGCAGCTTTGCAAAACATCCAAACCTAATGATGTTTATTCCTGGGATTTCCAGGCTAGTGTTTAGTTTGAGGACAGTGAAGCAACTGTTGGACACTTGCGAGGGAGATGAATGATGCACCTCTGTTGTTAGTGACACCACCACCCAATACAGTATCGCCACTGTTGTGCAGTCAGTGATGTGTCTGCTATGTGGCTACAACTGGGGAGGCCGATGACAGAGCATATTAGAGATTACAGAACCAGTGATTCCAGTGCTGTGTCAAATGGGTGGGAAACAGGCCTTTTGGCATGACGTGTCCATGCAGAACGAAGCGCCTATCTATGGTGATCTCATTCACTTGTATTTGTCCCATTTCCCTCCATTCCTATCCAAGACAAATGCTGTTTATTTGCTGTGATTGTATCTGCCCCAACCATCTCTTATGTAAAGATTGCTCCACATTTGGTGTGGAATACCCGCCCATCCTTGGTGCACAGGAGGATGAGGGATGATCTTTTAGTGGCGATTGAAATAATAAGAGATATGGATCGGGTCAAAGAACAGAGTAGGGGAATCAAGATCCTGGCGACTGGTTTATGATGAGGGGGGAGATTTAATAGGAATCTGGGGGTTCATTTTTCACACAAAAGGAGTGAAAAAACAGTGATGGGTCTGGATAAGCAGTGACATGATCTAATTGAATCTAACTGCTATGTTTTACATTTGATATGATGTGAAATAAAGAACCACTTCTTTTTAGTTCAAATGTTTGACTATAATGGGTAACTGGAGTACAGTATCAATAATTAATCTCATCTGTAATGAGCACTAACTCCATCTTGCTGCTCTATCCACGCTGGTACACACGACCAGTGAAGTTGCATTAATTTGTTATTTTCATCTTAATCAACAGTGGTTAAAAATACTAATTGCCTCTCTCCGGCATATAATTGAAATAAAAACAAATAATGCGGAAAATTAAAGTGCAACTTTAGGTCTGAGAAACGGGGAGAAAAGTAACTGTGCCCTTTGTCCAGTGGGTAATATTTTTTTAATAACAGTCCCTGCTAATTGAAGTGTTTATTTCAGTTTGTACATGTAGCAGGTTTAAACTGCACGATAGGAGACATGCCCTCTTGATTTAATGGATAAATAAGCACATAAATAAAGTATGCGTATGTGGCAGCTTTCTCTGTACCGCTGTGTGGACAGCCTAAGCCCTAGGCGAATGAGTTGCTAATTTACACTCAGACCAAACTTGCTGTCTGGTCTGTGGATTTGAATTCGCATCTACCTGTCGGCTGGTCTGCAGTTGACCACTACAAAATATACTAAAAAGATTGAACAGAGCCGCAGCTAGTGTTCACCGGCTAGAACTGAAACAACGTTTCTACTTCTCAAATTCCTGTTTGAAAACGACTGAAGGATTAATTTGTTAATATTTTGTTAAATAAAATGTATTCATTAATACATTAATACCCCTGCACCTATTGTATATTGTCCATTGTCTAATGATGTATACACTGACAACCTTCCTCACTACCCGCGATCCAGTAGTCATCCGCAACGCCCGCGTAACACTCTTCCACCAGAGTCTGAAGATGGGTCTTGACGAGAAACATCACCTATGGTTTCTCTCCAGAGGTGCTGCCCCGCTGAGATATGCCAGCAGTTTGTGTATACCTTCTATTTCAACAGACATCTGCAGTTCTTTTCTACCCCACCACAAACCTCTATTCGCCAGTTCTGAATCAAAACGATCAATTAAACATGATATTCCGTCCATCTTGGTCTCTTGAATCAACCCACCATTCAAGGCCTGATTCAATGTTAAAACTCTATGTAAACATTATCACTGACCTGTCCATATTTGTCAACTTTCTCAATTGATTGTTGAAGTGAACGTTCCTTATGACACTTAAGAAATTGAATCTACGCACTGCGGCATTCCCAGTCAATGTGATTACACTTTAAATCACTTACCAGGACGAATCCATTATTCAGATAGCTATCTGATACTCTCTTCATATTTGGCCCTCTAAATCTGGTGGACTGTCGAGTTATTTGTAACAGAAACCCATTAAACTGGTCATCAGACTCCAACCATACAGTCTCGTTTGACGTTTCCCCCAACGACGACGTTTAGGATAAAGGGAGATTATTGATTTTAGTGCAAAGTTTTTATTTTAGGGCAGATAATGAAGTTTTGGACTAAATGCGAACCTATTATGCACCTATATTGCTACAGGATCATACAGGTAAATGGACTACAATTTAAAGGAAAGTCTAAAAACGATCAGAGATTTATAGCGCGACATTACGTCGTTTAAATGGGCCAAATGGATAATTCCCGTATAATAACGTGAGCGGCATCGCAGGATGTTCCGAGATTATAATGGAATTATTTAAATCATGAAGCCAGATGGACACAGATTCCTGTCATTTTATTACATTCTGTGTTCTGACAGATGGGGCACCGCCAACCTATCCCCGCAGCAGACGACTCGTCACACATTATATCTGCGAAATTAAGTCGACTGGATCATGCAAATCCGTTTAATACCCACAGAGCGAATTCCCATTTTCAAAGCTTATCCCACATTAATTTAAATTGCTTATAATATCATTTGAAGGGTTAAATATATTGCATTACTGCACAATGTGTTAAAATAGTTGATCCTAATTGTTTGTTCAGCGACTGTTGCTGATGTGACTGAGGAAGACGCTAATTGCCACAATGGTCATCCGTAATGTTATATAAAATATACCCGCAACAGAAAATGGAGCGAGTTGTAACATTTTGTACAACTGATCGCTACTTCAGCCAGACAATGGAATATCCAGTAATTTACACCATGGTGAGAATTTATTACCCAGTTCTTCAGCAGCAGGTGTTCCTGGTAAGGTGCTGGATCTTGGTGCTATTGGTGTTCCTCCGTCTTTATATTGCGCTTTATGCACCGTAGAATACTCCTACCTCGCTAAATATGTTTTCAGGTCATTGCATGAAGTCTGTCGGTGGAAACTGCAAAGGGAAGTGAGGAGTATAAAGAATGTAAAAATAATCTTAAGAAAGAAATTAGAAAAGCTAAAAGAAGATATGAGGTTGCTTTGGCAAGTAAGGTAAAAGTAAATCCGAAAGGTTTCTACCGCTATATTAATAGCAAAGGGATAACGAGGGGTAAAATTGGTCCATTAGAGAGTCAGAGTGGACAACTATCTGCAGATCCAAAAGAGATGGGGGAGATATTGAACAGATTCTTTTCTTCGGTATTCACCAAGGAGAAGGATATTGAATTATGTGAGGTAAGGGAAACAAGTAGAGTAGCTATGGAAACTATGAGGATCAAAGAAGAGGAAGTACTGACACCTTTGAGAAATATAAAAGTGGATAAGTCTCCAGGTCCGGACAGGATATTCCCTAGGACATTGAGGGAAGTTAGTGTAGAAAAAGCAGGGGCTATGGCTGAAATATTTCAAATGTCATTAGAAACGGGAATAGTGCCGGAGGATTGGCGTACTGCACATGTTGTTCCATTGTTTAAAAGGGGTCTAAGAGTAAACCTAGCAATTATAGACCTGTTAGTTTGACGTCAGTGGTGGGCAAATTAATGGAAAGAATACTTAGAGATAATATATATAAAGCATCTGGATAAACAGGGTCTGATTAGGAACAGTCAACATGGATTTGTGCCTGGAAGGTCTTGTTTAACTAATCTTCTTGAATTTTTTGAAGATGTTACACGGGAAATTGATGAGGGTAACGCAGTGGATGTTGTGTATATGGGCTTCAGTAAGGCCTTTGACAAGGTTCCTCATGGGAGGTTGGTTAAGAAGGTTCAATGGTTGGGTATTAATGGTGGAGTAGCAAGATGGATTCAACAGTGGCTGAATGGGAGATGCCAGAGAGTAATGGTGGATGGTTGTTTGTCAGGTTGGAGGCCAGTGACGAGTGGGGTGCCACAGGGATCTGTGTTGGGTTCACTGTTGTTTGTCATGTACATCAATGATCTGGATGACGGTGTGGTAAATTGGATTAGTAAGTATGCAGATGATACTAAGATAGGTGGGGTTGCGGGTAATGAAGTAGAGTTTCAAAGTCTACAGAGAGATTTATGCCAGTTGGAAGAGTGGGCTGAAAGATGGCAGATGGAGTTTAATGCTGATAAGTGTGAGGTGCTACATCTTGGCAGGACAAATCAAAATAGGACATACATGGTAAATGGTAGGGAATTGAAGAATGTAGGTGAACAGAGGGATCTGGGAATAACTGTGCACAGTTCCCTGAAAGTGGAATCTCATGTAGATAGGGTGGTAAAGAAAGCTTTTGGTGTGCTGGCCTTTATAAATCAGAGCATTGAGTATTGAAGTTGGGATGTAATGTTAAAATTGTACAAGGCATTGCTGAGGCCAATTCTGGAGTATGGTGTACAATTTTGGTCGCCTAATTACGGGAAGGATGTCAACAAAATAGAGAGAGTACAGAGGAGATTTACTAGAATGTTGCCTGGGTTTCAGCAACTAAGTTACAGAGAAAGGTTGAACAAGTTAGGGCTTTATTCTTTGGAGCACAGAAGTTTAAGGGGGGACTTGATAGAGGTTTTTTAAATGATGAGAGGGATAGACAGAGTTGACGTGGAAAAGCTTTTCCCACTGAGAGTAGGGAAGATTCAAACAAGGGGACATGACGTGAGAATTAAGGGACTGAAGTTTAGGGGTAACAGGAGGGGGAACGTCTTTACTCAGAGAGTGGTAGCTGTGTGGAATGAGCTTCCAGTGAAGGTGGTGGAGGCAGGTTTGTTTTTATCATTTAAAAATAAATTGGATAGTTATATGGATGGGAAGGGAATGGAGGGTTATGGTCTGAGCGCAGGTATATGGGACTAGGGGAGATTATGTGTTCGGCACGGACTAGAAGGGTCGAGATGGCCTGTTTCCGTGCTGTAAATTGTTATATGGTTATATGGTTATATGGAAACATTTTTATAAGGATTTTAATTTAAGTTACTTGCATATTTTAAGTGTTGATGAACGTTTGAATGAGATTTTCAATTCTTTCAGACATTTATATGTATTACGGAATTGCCATATAATGCAATATGGATGTGTGCTTTTATAAATGGAAGATGCTCTTTTCCAGAAATATTTACATCAAGTAACAAATAGAACAGGTCTTGAAACCCCCCTAATATTATCTCCTGGGAAGACTGACAGGCCATCACACTTCGAAATCAATGCACTGCTGAGTGAACTCTGGGCCCTGTTATCTATCTCTGGCGTCAATCAGCCCCGGCACCATCAAGGCGTGGAAATGTACTGAAATGGTAATACTGTGCACTTCTTCAGATGGGAAAATGTTTAAAGATTGTAGGACGAATGCGCTTTATCACTGGTAGCAAAGTTACTGGTTCAGATTCTGAGGCACAGATGGAAAATCAGTACCAATCACGGAGAGGTCAATGTGATTAAAAAATCATAACTATATAGTTATGCGGTACAGAAACAGGATATTCGGCCAAAATCGCCCATGCTGACCACAATGCCCCATTTACACTAGTACCACCTGCCAGCGCATCGCCCATATGCCTCTAAACCTTTCCTATACGTATTTTACGGAAGAGAAATCATATCTCGAACACTCAATTGCATGTTTGAGGTGATAGCCAAGGAGATGGATGAAGGTTGGGGTGTAAATGTTACCCATATGCATAGTGGTATGAATTTTGAAAAACTCCCGCATGGCAGGTTGATCCAGTGTGCTAAAACACAAGGAATGTGCCGCTTTATTATAAACTGGACGCAAAATTGACTTGGTGGGTAGAATGCACGGTACCGGTTTCGGATTAGGTTTGTTGTTGTCTCATGTAACGATGTACAGTGAAAACCATTGTTGCTCTTGATATCCAAACTTATCAGATAATATTATTACATGTCAGATACTACTTTTAGAACATCTATTAACAAACCACTGATTCCCATACTATCTAGACCACACTTCTTCCCCAAACTGACTCATGTAACGACTCAATTAGTCACCTAGTCCCAATTCCGCCGTCTATGCTGTATTTGCGTTTATAACAGGTCATCGGAGATGTCCTCACTCTTTAGGAAACTGGAGTTCCCCTCTTTCTTTATAGAAGAGGCCCAATCTAGGGCTCCACTATATCCCGCAGCCCCGTTCTTTCTCCCATCCCCCCATTCGTAAAATGGGCGGAACCCCGCTTGTCCTCACCTTCCACACCATCAGCCGTCACACACAGCATATAATCCTCCAACATCTTCGCCACCTCCCACGGAATCCCACTACTGGGCACATCCTGTCATCTCCACCCCTTTCTGCTTTCCACAGAGACCGTTCCCTCCGCAACTCCATGGTCAACTCGTCCCATTCCACCCATAAAACACCACCTCCCCTGATACTTTCCCCTGCGACCACGGGAGATGGAGCACCTGTCCCTTTACCTCCCTACACGACTCCATCAAAGGACCCCAACACTCTTTTTAGGTGAGGCAGATGTCCACCTGCACCTCCTCCTGCCTCCTCTATTGTAATTGCTGCTTTAGATGTCAACTCCTGTACAGCGGCGAGAACAAACGCAGGCTCGGAGATCGTTCCGCTGAACAACTCTGCTCTGTTGGCCTTAACCTGCATGATCTCCCGGTTGATCAGCACTTTAGCACAACGTCTCATTCCCAATCTGACATTTGCTCCATTGTCAGAGTGAGGCCCAGTGCAAATTGCAGGAATAAACCGCATAGTTCGCTTGGGTTGTAAATACCCCAGCGATATGAACATTCACTTCTTGAACATCAAATAGCCCTTGCTTTCCCTCTCTCTGCATCCCCTCCCCTTCCCACCAGTCTTACTGACTCCGACTACATTCTATCTCTGTTCCGCTCATTCCACAGATATCAGTATCAAGAGGGTGTCGACCCGAAACGTGACCCATTCCTTCTCTCCAGAGATGCTGCCTGTCCCGCTGAGTTACTCCAGCATTTTGTGTTTACCTTCATGTCCGATAATACCGTACATACATATAATCCTGTCAAATTCAAGTACAATAGCTAGGGCGCAGGAACACATATCGTTTCCATTGTTCTCACCATTGTTGCGCATCAGATCCACAGCCGAACCCTAATGTCCACAATTGGTTGTAGGTGAATAGGGCAGTATCCTAACAGTTACAGAGTTACAGAGAAAGGTTGAACAAGTTAGGGCTTTATTCTTTGCAGCGCTGTAGGCTAAGGGCGGACTTGATAGAAGTCTTTAAAATTATGAGAGGGATAGACAGAGTCGACGTGGGTAAGCTTTTCCCACTGAGAAAATTGGTTGTAGGTGAATAGGACAGAATCCTAACTTATGGAAGGGTCGGTCAGATATCTCATAACCGGTGAAGAAGCTGCTCGTGAGCCTGGCACTGCCCGATTGAAAGCCTCTGTACCATTTGTCCAATGGGAGAAGGAAGCAGTTAGTATAAACGGCGTGAAATATATATTCGATTAGATCGGTTACTGTTCCGCTGAGGTGTGAGGATAGAAATTCTGGTCGGTGTGAAGGACTTGTCTACATCTACAGCTCCCTGCAATGTCTTGCAGCCCCCTGTCTTGGGAATAGCTGCTTCCAAAGTATGTTCTGATGAAACCCGACAGTATGCTTTCTCTGGTGAATCTGATGAATCTGTAGTAGTTTGCAAGGGTCACCAAAAATGCCAATTTTTTTCATTATCCCAAGGAAATAGTGACGATGCAATATGACTTCTGGACTGTCGTATAAATGTGGATGGTGCTTAACAGATCATCAACACCAAAATGTTTGATTCTTGATTAATAACGATATCAGATAATATGGGGTGAAGGCTTGAGAAGGGGTTGAAAGGGAAAGATAGATCAACCATTATCGAATGGCGGAGTAGACTAAGTGGGTTGAATTTTGCTCCTATGACTATTGAACATATTCGACGGATAGAGTGAAATGCAGGGGCATTGGGAGCATTGATATACATGGGTGCCAACAAGCCTCAACACAGAAATTTGTAGGTGGCCAGGATAAACATCTGCTGTGTTGGTCTTCAATGGTACTCTGGCTGCCCAGGTCACATGACAATTTGTGAAAGTAATTCTATATTTTTCATTTCTTTCAGTTAATTTAACTGCAATTGTGATCAACTGCAGCGCCAAATGTGATCTCTCAAAATGCATTACCCGCTATTTCGTGGCCGTGGCGGTAGCAGATCTGATGGTGGTTGTATTGCTGTTATTTTGAAGATCAATTATATCTATTTATTTGCAAATTTCTTGCTCGTACCACCCGCATGTTCTGTGACACTTGTTCTGGGGGTTGAAGCCATGGATTGTTCTGTATGGTACAAGGTTGCATTCACGTTTGATCGTTTCATCGCCATCTGCTGTCCAAACCTGCGTAATCGATATTGCACCGAAAGAACATCATGCGTGGTCATAGGGACAGTGGGCCTACTGAGCTATGAAACTTACAAAATTCTTAAGGGGTTGGACAGGCTAGATGCAGGAAGATTATTCCCGATGTTGGGGAAGTCCAGGACAAGGGGTCACAGCTTAAGGATAAGGGGGAATCCTTTAAAACCGAGATGAGAAGAACTTTTTTTCACACAGAGAGTGGTGAATCTCTGGAACTCTCTGCCACAGAGGGTAGTTGAGGCCAGTTCATTGGCTATATTTAAGAGGGAGTTAGATGTGGCCCTTCTGGCTAAGGGGATCAGGGTGTATGGAGAGAAGGCAGGTACGGGATACTGAGTTGGATGATCGGCCATGGTCATATTGAATGGCGGTGCAGGCTCGAAGGGCCGAATGGCCTACTCCTGCACCTAATTTCTATGTTTCTATGTTTCTATGTCATTTCAATTTTACTTTGTAGTGGATCCACGCCGCTGCGTTCCAAAAGCCGAATACTTTACCTCCTGCGTGTGGCAAGCCTAAGAGTCATTTGATAGTATTATGACGCCGCTTGTGCCAATATTTTTAATTCTTCTGTTGAATGCTTTAACCGTCAGGTACATTATTGCAGTGAATAGAGTCCGCCGGGGATACCGGAACAGCAGGGAGATTGAGAAGGGTCAAGAGGTGAAGAATTGCAGAACGTCAATGATTTTGTTGATCGCTATATCAGCCAATTTCACAGTATTGTGGATGCCCTATGTCGTACATTCTCTGAACTGGCAAGTGGAATTATACCTACGCGGACAAATATTTCAGCACGCCGATATATATTTTGCAACAATTCGGGTTTATTTTCCTGTTATTCAGTTTCTGTAGCAACACATGTATCTATGTATTGACACTGAGGACATTCAGGGAGAAGCAGAAGAATGGCGTGAGTTATCTCGTTACATTAAATGGTTTGCCTACGAGATAAATATTCAAGAGAGGGTTTGTCTTGGCTATCGGGAGATTGCTTTTCTTATATCTCACCATATTTTTTAGTATATATTATATCGAATATGATTCCTCAGATTCGGCACCAGCGTTGTAATTATTACAAGTATACACCATGATTGCGGTCCACTACAACATCAGATTAATGTCTCCTGTGGAAGGCAAAGAAAGTTAACACAAAATGCCATCTATACTTTTGCTAAATGGTTGAATTATGCCTTTTCAGTAACAAAATTCAACTACAGTTTTTAGAAACCAAGATAAGAGGAAAGCAAATACCTTTCTCCCATAACTTCTTAAGTATAATTGTAAATCACGGATATAACCATATAACCATATAACAATTACAGCATGGAAACAGGCCATCTCGGCCCTATAAGTCCGTGCCGAACAAATTTTTTTCCCCCTGAGTCCCACCTGCGTGAGTGACTACGTGAAGAACCCGCTCAGTGCGCAGGCGCGGCATTACGCCAGCAGTGCAACAGCGGCGGCAGCTGGAGTCAGGCTCTCCAGCTGCGCTTTAAAACGGACCGTCGGGTAAGTAGACGGTGCGTTAGGACTTAACGAAGGAGAGTGGCATTTAGTGTTTGGCAGAGTGCAATAATGTCTCAACGCAGAAAGCTCTTGTATAGAACTGCCCGCGCTTTAACTCCACCAGAGGAGCGTCCAATTCCAGCGGGGCAGCAACCGGCGGCAGCGGCGCTCTCTGAGCGGTTCGCTATATCCCCGAGACCGGGCCTGACCCAGTCACGCCAGAGCCTGCACGGCGGACTGGGAAAGCGTCCAGAAAGATCAATCGGCCGGTCGAATCCGACTCGTCGGAGGGGGAAATGTCCTCCCCAAAACGGAGGAGAGACAGCCGCCTGAGCTGCATTCAGCAGCTCCTGGAGGAGATGGTCCACCGGGAACAGCAGCGCTCCCGGGGAGACAGGACAGGTACCTCCTCCATAGTGTTGTGTCAGGCACTGCCCTTTGCTACCTTCATACCACGGGCTGGAGCAGGAGGCTAGCATTGGTGACCAGGGCAGGGCTGGTCTGGAACAGGGGCAGGCGGAAGAAATCGGGAGTATGCATGGGGTGCAGGAACAGGAACAGCTGCTTGGTGTGGTGGACCGCTTTGTAGCAACCCCACGGGCTGGAGCACCTCTGGAGCCAAAAATGGCAGCCAGTATCAATCTCCTGTCCAACAAGCCTCTACAGGAAAAGGTGCTCGCCCAGGTGCTGAAAGAACATACAGCACCAGACAACTGTGAGGCCCTTAAGGTTAAAAGCCTCAACAGCCAAATCTGGGGAAATGTGGGGGCCCTTATTCGGGCACAAGAACTAAAGCTACAGCGGATCCTAAGGCTCCTGACGTCAGCTATCACAGCCTTTGCTCGTTCTGTGGAGACAACGGAGATGAGTACACACCAGCAAGATGTGCTGGCATTGATGTGTACCACTCAATTCGAACTGAACAATCTCCGGAGGGAAAATATAAGACCTGCCCTCAATCCCAAATTTGCTGGCTTGTGCAAAGCCCCAGCTGCGGAGGCTGACTCATTGCTGTTTGGGAGAGACCTGAATAAGAAGCTGAAGGACATGGAAGAGGCATCCAAAACCTTCGGCCTCATGAGGGCAGGCCCTGGGACGAGCAAACCACGACTTCTGATACCCAAGCGGCAGCACCCCACGGCATCCACCAGTGGACGTCTGGAATATGGGACTGGTGAAAGCTTGGGGCCGCATTATCCCCAAAGATCTTTTTTAGATCAGGGCCCGCCGCGGACCCCCTGGAAAATGCGCCTCCAACCAACATCGCCAGCACGTCGACAGAACAAAACACAAAGAAAACAGAAAAGACAAAATCGCCAATAACCATGGAGGTAGGTGGGTCTGGTTCTTACCAGCATATAGAGAATAAGGGTGCTTTACTAACAGGGGGGAGGTTACACTTGTTTAAGAAAGCATGGGGAATGATCACCAGTGATAAGTATATACTCAACAGCATTGGAGGATATAAAATTCAGTTTATATCAGAAACAACACCGCCAGTTCAACATTGGCCTGAAAGGGTATTTTCTCCCTCCAAAAAAGAGCAACGGGAGGGACAAGCTGAACTGGTGAGGCTTATAAATAAGGGGGTCATAGAAAAGACCAAACATGAACCCTTGGAATTTGTATCCAATATATTTACCAAAACCAAAAAAGATGGTGGATGGCGCATCATCATTGACTTAACATCCCTAAACAAGTTTGTTAAGTATATACATTTCAAAATGGAAACATTTGTGACTGCTAGACAATTGATTTCCAAAGGATACTTTATGGCAAGCATTGACCTCAAGGATGCTTACTATCTGGTACCCATAAATAAGGATTATAGCAGATACCTAAAATTTATCTGGATGGGGCAGCTGTGGCAGTACAAAGCTTTGCCTAATGGGCTCACGTCAGCCCCAAGATTATTCACAAAAATATTAAAGCCAGCCATGGCAGTATTAAGGAAACAAAAACATATAGTCATGGCATATTTGGATGACATCCTCATAGTAGGAAAAACTATGGAATTAGCTGTGGCAGCAGTATCAGCTACAAACAGCTCCTTGAAACTCTGGGATTCGTCCAGATAAATCCAAGTTAAATCCATCCTCTATCATGGACTTCCTGGGGTTCATAATTAACTCAGTCCAAATGACTATTACCCTGCCAAGGGAAAAGATGATTGTATTAGCACAATCATGCAATAATTTAATAGTCAACAAAAGACCAATTATTCGACAAGTAGCAACAGTAATTGGTAAAATGGTAGCAGCATTTCCGGCTATACAATTTGGACCTTTGCATTATCAAAATTTACAAAGAGCAAAGGTGCAGGCACTAAAACAACATAAAGGTCACTATGATCGGGTCATGATGTTACCCACTGAAGCAATATCAGAGCTACAGTGGTGGACACAAAATATTTGGCATAGTTGTAGTCCTATTATCATTACTAATCCTACTTTAGTTCTTCAAATAGATGCCAGTGCTCAAGGCTGGGGAGCAACTAACTCCCTATCCAGCACAGGTGGTAGATGGACTAACGCAGAATCATCATTACTATCTACACTGGGCATTAACTATTTAGAAATGTTGGGCGCATTTTATGGTTTAAAAGCATATGCATCAAATATGCAGCACTTGCATGTTCGATTACGAATAGATAATACTACGGTGGTGGCTTATATTAACCATATGGGCGGCATAAAATCTTTATCGTGCGACAAATTGGTCCATATGATTTGGCAATGGTGTGTCGAAAAACATATTTGGCTTCCAGCTACCTATCTACCAGGTAAGCTAAACACAGTGGCAGACACCAGGTCACGCAAATTCAATGACAACATCGAATGGATGTTAAATCCTAAAGCATTTGCTAAAATTGTCAAGCAATATGGAATGCCAGATATCGATTTATTTGCATCAAGACTAAATCACCAATTAACTATGTATGTCGCTTGGGAACCAGATCCAGAGGCAGCAGCGGTAGATGCCTTCATGCTGGATTGGGGAAAGTTATTTTTCTATGCCTTTCCTCCCTTCTGCCTCATCAGTCGCGTACTTCGCAAAATCCAGATGGACTCGGCTTCTGGTATTTTGGTGGTACCCGACTGGCCTACACAGCCATGGTTCCCAGTACTACATGACATGGTGGTGGAATCACCAATGGTGTTTCCCAGTCATCCTGGACTATTGATTCACCCAGTGTCAGGCACAAGCAACCCATGCCATCAAGACATCAAACTCCTGGGTTGCAGATTCTGAACAGACCCTACCTGGACCTGGGATTATCCGAACAAACCATCACCACCATGTCAGCATCCCTGCGAACATCTACCAAGAGGCAATACTTAACCAGCATCAAGAAATGGGAGAAGTACTGCCAAGAAACAGGGACTTCATGTGAAACAGCCACAGTAGCCAACGTACTGGAGTTCCTGGCCTACCTACACCATCATGAAGGGATCAGCTACAGTGCCAGCAACACGGCACGTAGTGCCCTCTCCGCTTACCTCAAACCAGCAGGACATCAGCCAATGGGATCCCATCCACTGGTGGGTAAACTGATGAGGGGCATTTATAACATCAAGCCCACCGAGCCCAGGTATACTAATATTTGGGACATCAGTGTCGTACTGACATACCTCCGGGAATGGCCACCAGCTCGATCCCTCAGCCTCGAGCAATCAACACTGAAGATGCTCATGCTGATGGCACTGGTATCTGCTCAGAGGGTCCAGTCGCTACACAAATTGAGACTGGACAACATGAAAACAACGCCAGACCAGATAACATTCATTCTACAAGGTCTGGTAAATCAAAGCAGGCCAGGAACATCCAATTCACTAGTGGTATTCCGGGCCTACCCACCAGAGCCACGGTTGTGTGTGGTGACCCACCTCATACAGTATATCGACACAACCCATAACATCCGAGGGAGTGAACAATACTCATGGGTCAGCCACAAGAAAACTCATGGCCGGGTAACAAGCCAGACCATCTCAAGATGGCTAAAACAGGTATTGGAAGCTGCTGGGATAGATATTAACACTTTTAAATCTCATTCCACCAGGGCAGCCTCAACATCAACGGCAGCTAGGATGGATGTGCCTATTGACCTCATCCTGAACACAGCAGGATGGTCGAGGGAATCCACATTCCGAACATTCTATAATAAGCCATTGATTAAGCCTGATTTGTTTGCAGCAAAAATATTAGAAGCTGCAAATATTTAATTTAAGCCCGGGGGAGCAATTTTGTTTTTTGTTATTGTTAATAAATACCTTTTGTTTTTCTTGAAAAACAGATTCATTGGTTAATTACGATAACACTTCCTTCCTCAAGAGCTTTCGGCAGTGAGTGAGTAAAACTGTTACACGGTTTGAAATCACAGAGCTTTGAAATCTTCACGTAGTCACTCATGTGACTCCAAAGTAAAATAGTAAGATTAAACGAGAACTTACCAGTTTGAAGTTTGATCTGTATTTTAGGAGGAGTTACGATGAGGGATTACGTGCCCTCCGCTCCCACCCTCATTATATGGATCAAACTGATAAATTGATGTCTCTTTTTCTTTACTATGTAACTTCAAATACTTGTGTCTATCTGTGATTCCACACCGCTGCTTGGAAGTATGCCGCGCCTGCGCACTGAGCGGGTTCTTCACGTAATCCCTCATCGTAACTCCTCATAAAATACAGATCAAACTTCAAACTGGTAAGTTCTCGTTTAATCTTACTAATTTATTTTTAAATGATACCAATGAACCTGCCTCCACCACTTCCACTGGAAGCTCATTCCACACCGCTACCACTCTCTGAGTAAAGAAGTTCCCCCTCATATTACCCCTAAACTTCTGTCCCTTAATTCTGAAGTCATTTCCTCTTGTTTGAATCTTCCCTATTCTCAAAGGGAAAAGGTTGTCCTCATCAACTCTATCCCTCTCATCATTTTCTTTACGGAAAGGACAAAACATGCTCGAGTAACAAATCAGGTCAGGCAGCATCTCTGGAGAGAAGTAATATACGTAACATTTTTTCCCCGCAGATGCTGCCACACACATCTCAGTAATTTGTGTGTAACGTCGTTGCAAACCTGTATCTGCACTTCTTTCCTAAGCATGCCTTCGTCAACGTAGCCGCAGTTCTCACCCATAAACAGGTTATATAGTTATTTTCTTGGTGTGTGTGTGTGTGTGTGTGGGGGTGTGTATGGGTGTGTGTGTGTTTGTGTGTGGTGTGTGTGTGGTGGTGTGTGTGGGCGGGGGGGGGGGGGGGGGGGGGGGGGGGGGGGGGGGGGGGGGGTAGGTGTTCTGTACGTCGTCCGAACTGGTTCATTTATTGAGTATAGAAGCTGGGATGTAATGTTAAACTGTACAAGGCATTGGTGAGACCAAATCTGGAGTATGGTGTACAATTTTGGTCGCCCAATTATAGGAAGGATGTCAACAAAATAGAGAGAGTACAGAGGAGATTTACTAGAATGTTGCCTGGGTTTCAACAACTAAGTTACAGAGATAGGTTGAATAAGTTAGGTCTTTATTCTCTGGAGCGCAGAAGGTTAAGGGGGGATCTGATAGAGGTCTTTAAAATGATGAGAGGGATAGACAGAGTTGATGTGGACAAGCTTTTCCCTTTGAGAATAGGGAAGATTCAAACAAGAGGACATGACTTCAGAATTAAGGGACAGAAGTTTAGGGGTAATATGAGGGGGAACTTCTTTACGCAGAGAGTGGTGGCGGTGTGGAATGAGCTCCCAGTGGAAGTGGTGGAGGCAGGTTCATTGGTATCATTTAAAAATAAATTGGATAGGCATATGGATGAGAAGGGAATGGAGGGTTATGGTATGACTGCTGGCAGGTGGGACTAAGGGGGAAAAAAAATTTGTTCGGCATGGACTTGTAGGGCCGCGATGGCCTGTTTCCGTGCTGTAATTGTTATATGGTTATATGGTTATTTATCAATCACGTCGAGAGCAGAGAAGAAACGACGGCTCGGAGCATTGGTTGGAAGATCCCCAGGCATTCTTTCAACGTGGTTTTCATTCATAATCCACGTAATTAATTAGTTCCGCAGTTTAAGTAAATACGCTTTAGGAACTTACGTGCTGTATTATTTTAATAAACCCGCTTCTATCCATGCTGTGGCATGATATTTTGTGTATAATATTCTCGTATGGATATCACATTTTGTTAATTTACAAGCCGAACATGTTACATGTAATTTCCCAGGACGAGTAACTGTACCTGCACCAACACGTGCGTTTATACACTGTCACAGAGGACATTTAGGAGGGAGCTGAATAATGGAGTTAACTAGTTGTTTACATTAAATGTATACAATTGTGCAACATTTATAAATGCTGTAACACGCAACTACAGCTGCAACTCATGTGGAGCGTACAAATATTCATTCTAAAGAAATCAGATTCGGTGTCACGCCATCCATTCGATGTCAGGTCGGTGCTTGGCTATTGCGAGCCTTTTAAGTCCAGGACAGCAGCACAATTAATTTAATTTACTCGGGGCAGTGCATCAAAGTGGTGGGGGAGTGATTGTTGCATTCAGAGAAGTGCATTCCCACTCAATAGATTATTGATCCCTGGAAAATGAGTGCATATATGATCGCTGCAAAATAAGTGCCTATCCTTCTGTAGCAACTGGTATAACTAATTCAAAAATAAAATATAGGTCTCATATAAGAAGTAACAGAATCGTACAGCTTTACATAGAATTAGTACACACCTATTGGCTCGTGCTCGTTCAGTTTGGAAACTTGCCGTTTTTTAAATAGAAATGAAGTCCACAAGAGCTAAATAAATAAAACACATAATATAAACATTTCTGGAGTAGCTCACAGGTTAGGCAGCATCTCTTGGACCGTCTTTCAATTCACTTCAGATCTGTTTAGTTTATTGTGACGTGTACCGAGGGTAGTGAAACACATTCGTTGCGTGCTAACCAGTCAGCAGAAAGCCAAAACATAAATGCAATCCAGCCATTTATAGTGTACTAGACCAAGGGGGTAGACAGTGAGGGAAGAGAGAGAAGGGGCAGAGACAGAGAGAGAGACAGAGACACAGAGAGAGGGGCAAGAGAGAGAGGGGGGTGGAGAGGAGAAGAGGGAGGGTGGGTGAGGGGGAAGGAGGGGAGGAGAGACAGGTTGAGGGGGACAGAGAGGCGGTGCTGAGAGGGGTGAGGTGGGGAGCAGGGAGGAGGAGGTAGAGGGTAGGGGGTTTGGAGAGGAGGGGGTTTAGGTGGGGGAGGGAGGGTGGGGAAGGGGAGGGGAGGGGGAGGAGAGAGGGGGGGGAGAGAGGGAAGGAGGGGGAGAGAGAGGGTGTGCTGAGAGGGAAGGGGAGGGAGGGTGGAGGGAAGGGTGTAAGGGGTGTTTGTAGGGGAGGGGGGGGGTAGGGGAGGAATGGTGGGGAGGGGAAAGGGGAAAAAAGAGGGGAGAGAGAGAGAGGGGTGGAGAGGGGGAGAGGAGAGGGGGAGAGGAGAGGAAAGGGGGGAGGAGAGGAAAGCGGGGAGGAGAGGAGGGAGAGAGGAGAGGGGGGAGAGGAGAGGGGGGGAGAGGAGAGAGGGGGGGGAGGAGAGGGAGAGGGGGCAAGAGTAGAGGAGAGGGAGAGGGAGGGGAGAGAGAGAGGGGGGAGAACATAAAACACATTTTAGAACCAAAAGAGACACATTCTGCAAGCATTGTAGAACCAAAAAGATACACTTTTTGCAAACATTTTAGAACCAAGGAACACTTTTTGCAAACATTTTAGAACCAATAGACACATTCAGCAAGCGTTTTAGAGGAGAGGGGGAAAGAGGGGGAGAGAGAGGGTGTGCTGAGAGGGGAGGGGGAGAGGTGGGGAGCAGGGAGGGGGAGAGAGTGTGGAGGGAAGGGGGTAGGGGTGGGTGGATGGAGGGGGTTTAGGGGAGGTATGGTGGGGAGGGGAGGGGGGAGAAAAAGAGGGGAGAGAGAGAGGGGGTAGAGAAGAGGGGGTGAGGGATATTCAATATTAACCGTATAACCATATAACAATTACAGCACGGAAACAGGCCATCTCGGCCCTACAAGTCCGTGCTGAAAAACTTTTTCCCCCTTAGTCCCACCTGCCTGCACTCATACCATAACCCTCCATTCCCTTCTCATCCATATGCCTATCCAATTTATTTTTAAATTATACCAATGAACCTGCCTCCACCACTTCCACTGGAAGCTCATTCCACACCGCTACCACTCTCTGAGTAAAGAAGTTCCCCCTCATATTACCCCTAAACTTCTGTCCCTTAATTCTGAAGTCATGTCCTCTTGTTTGAAGCTTCCCTATTCTCAAAGGGAAAAGCTTGTCCACATCAACTCTGTCTATCCCTCTCATCATTTTAAAGACCTATATCAAGTCCCCCCTTAACCTTCTGCGCTCCAGAGAATAAAGAGCTAACTTATTCAATCTATCAAGCTTTCTTTACCACCCTATCCATATGAGATTCCACCTTCAAGGAACTATGCACGGTTGTACCCAGATCCCTCTGTGCAACTATTCTTCAATTCCCTACCATCACCAAAATAGAGAGAGCACAGAGGAGATTTACTGTCAACAAAATAGAGAGAGCACAGAGGAGATTTACTAGAATGTTGTCTGGGTTTCAGCAACTAAGTTACAGAGAAAGGTTGAACAAATTAGGGCCTTATTCTTTGGAGCGCAGAAGGTTAAGTGGGGACTTGATAGAGGTTTTTAAAATGATGAGAGGGATAGACAGAGTTGATGTGGAAAAGCATTTCCCACTGAGAGTAGGGAAGATTCAAACAAGGGGACATGACATGAGAATTAAGGGACTGAAGTTTAGGGGTAACATGAGGGGGAACTTCTTTACTCAGAGAGTGGTAGCTGTGTGGAATGAGCGTCCAGTGAAGGTGGTGGAGGCAGGTTCGTTTTTATCATTTAAAAATAAATTGGATAGTTATATGGATGGGAAGGGAATGGAGGGTTATGGTCTGAGCGCAGGTATATGGGACTAGGGGAGATTATGTGTTCGGCACGGACTAGAAGGGCGGAGATGGCCTGTTTCCGTGCTGTAATTGTTATATGGTTATATGGTTATTTACCATGTACGTCCTATTTTGATTTGTCCTGTCAAGGTGTAGCACCTCACATTTATCAGCATTAAACTCCATCTGCCATCTTTCGCACATTTTTCCAAATGGCCTAAATCACTCTGTAGACTTTGGAAATCCTCTTCATTATCCACAACGAATGCATTTCGTTGTCTCTGTACTGTACACTGACAATGACAATTAAAATTAAATCTGAATCTGAACACCCCCTATCTTGGTACCATCTGCACACTTACTAACCCAATTTACCACACCTTCATCCAGGTCATTGATGTACATGACAAACAACAAAGGACCCAACAGATCCCTGGCACCCCACTAGTCACCTGCCACAAACCCGATAAACAGCCATCCACCATTACCCTCTGGCTTCTCCCATTCAGCCACTGTTGAATCCATCTTGCTATTCCTATACCCAACAGTTGAACCTTCTTAACCAACCTTCCATGAGGAACCTTGTCAAAGGCCTTACTAAAGTCCATATAGACAACATCCACTGCTTTACCCTCGTCAATTTCCCTAGTAAACTCTTCAAAAAATTCAAGAAGATTAGTCAAACATGACCATCCAGGCACAAATCCATGTTGACTGTTCCTAGTCAGACCCTGTTTATCTAGATGCTTATATATATTATCTCTAAGTATCTTTTCCATTAATTTGCCCACCACTGAAGTCAAACTAACATGTCTATAATTGCTAGGTTTACTCTTAGAACCCTTTTTAAACAATGGAACAACATGCGCAGTACGCCAATCCTCGGGGACTATTCCCGTTTCTAATGACATTTGAAATACTTCTGTCATAGCCCCGGCTATTTCTACACTAACTTCCCTCAATGTCCTAGGGAATATCCTGTCAGGACCTGGAGACTCATCCACTTTTATATTTTTCAAAAGTGTCAGTACTTCTTTAGCAGGACAAATCAAAATAGGACGTACATGGTAAATGGTATTGAATTGAAAAATACAGTTGAACAGAGGGATCTGGGAATAACCGTGCATAGTTCTTTGAAGGTGGAATCTCATATAGATAGGGTGGTAAAGAAAGCTTTTGGTATGCTAGCCTTTATAAATCAGAGCATTGAGTATAGAAGCTGGGATGTAATGTTAAAATTGTACAAGGTATTGGTGAGACCAAATCTGGAGTATGGTGTACAATTTTGGTCGCCCAATTATAGGAAGGATGTCAACAAAATAGAGAGAGTACAGAGGAGATTTACTAGAATGTTGCCTGGGTTTCAACAACTAAGTTTGTTAGTTAACTTATTCAACCAGAGATAGGTTGAATAAGTTAGGTCTTTATTCTCTGGAGTGCAGAAGGTTAAGGGGGGATTTGATAGAGGTCTTTAAAATGATGAGAGGGACAGACAGAGTCGATGTGGACAAGCTTTTCCCTTTGAGAATAGGGAAGCTTCAAACAAGAGGACATTACTTCAGAATTAAGGGACAGAAGTTTAGGGGTAATATGAGGGGGGACTTCTTTACTCAGAGGGTAGTAGCGGTGTGGAATGAGCTTCCAGTGGAAGTGGTGGAGGCAGGTTCATTGGTTTCATTTAAAAATAAATTGGATAGGCATATGGATGAGAAGGGAATGGAGGGTTATGGTATGAGTGCAGGCAGGTCGGACTACGGGAAAAAAAGTTGTTCGGCACGGACTTGTAGGGCCGAGATGGCCTGTTTCCGTGCTGCAATAGTTATATGGTTATATGGTTATACTTTGAACCTCATAGTATCCAAAGCTACTCTACTAGTTTCCCTTACCTCACATAATTCAATATCCTTCTCCTTGGTGAATACCGATGAAAAAAACATTGTTCAATATCTCCCCCATCTCTTTTGGCTCTGCAGATAATTGTCCACTCTGTCTCTCCAATGGACCAATTTTATCCCTCGTTATCCTTTTGCTATTAACATAGCTGTAGAAACCCTTTGGATTTACTTTCACTGTACTTGCCAAAGCCACCTCATATCTTCTTTTAGCTTTTCTAATTTCTTTCTTAAGATTCTTTTTACATTCCTTATACTCCTCAAGCACTTCATTTACTTCATGCTGCCTATAATTATTGTAGATCTCCCTCTTTTTCCGAACAAGATAGAAACATAGAAATAGAAATTAGGTGCAGGAGTAGGCCATTCGGCCCTTCGAGCCTGCACCGCCATTCAATATGATCATGGCTGATCATCCAACTCAGTATCTCGTACCTGCCTTCTCTCCATACCCTCTGATCCCCTTAGCCACAAGGGCCACATCTAACTCCCTCTTAAATATAGCCAATGAACTGGCCTCAACTACCCTCTGTGGCAGAGAGTTCCAGAGATTCACCACTCTCTGTGTGAAAAAAGTTCTTCTCATCTCGGTTTTAAAGGATTAAAAGATGTCCAAATTCCCTTGAAAACCAGTGCTCTTTCCAATTTTTACTGTTTCCTTTCTACCGAACAGGAACATAAAGATTCTGTACTCTTAAAATTTCCCCTTTAAATGTCCTCCATTTCTCTTCTACATCTTTCCCATAAAACAAGATGTCCCAGTTCACTCCTTTTAAATCATCTCGCATCTCATCAAAGTTAGCCTTTCTCCAATCAAAAATCTCAACACTAGGTCCAGTTCTGACCCTCTCCATTATTATATTGAAACTAATGGTATTGTGATTACTGGACCCGAAGTGCTCCCCAACTCATACCTCCGCCACCTGTCCTGTCTCATTTCCTAACAGGAGGTCCAGCACTGCCCCTCCTCTAGTAGGTACCTCTATGTATTGCAGCAAAAAACTATCCTGCACACATTTTACAAACTTCAACCCATCCAGCCCATTTACAGAATGTGTTTCCCAGTCTATGTGTGGAAAATTGAAATCTCCCACAATCACTACCTTGTGCTTACTACTAATATCTGCTATCTCCTTACATATTTGCTCTTCCAATTCTCGTTCCCCGTTTGGCGGTCTATAATACACCCCTATAAGTGTTGCTATAACATTCCCGCTTCTCAATTCCACACAAATAGCCTCCCTAGATGAGCCCTCCAATCTATCCTGCCAAAGCACTGCTGTAATATCTTCCCTGACTAGCAATGCAACACCTCCACCTCTTGCCTTTCCAATTCAATCACACCTGAAGCAACGAAATCCTGGAATATTTAGATTCCAATCACAGCCCTCCTGCAACCACGTTTCACTGATCGCCACAGCATCATACTTCCAGGTGTCTATCCAGACTCTAAGCTCATCCACTTTTCTTACAATGCTCCTAGCATTAAAATATGCACATTTGAGAAACCCCCCGTCACTTATTCTCTGTTTATTTCCTTTTTTTTCTTTCTCCTCTTGTGTCCGAGTGATTCCCTTTTCTGCTTCCTGCCTCACATTCTGTCTACTAGCTTTCGCTATTTGAGTCCCTCGCCCCAACCATTCTAGTTTAAAGTCTCCCCAGCAGCCTTTGAAAATTTCCCCTCTAGGATATTGGTCCCCCTCGGGTTCAAGTGCAATCAATCCTTTCTGTACAGGTCCCACCTTCCCCAAAAGAAGTCCCAATGATCCAGGAACTTGAATCCCTGCCCTCTGCACCAGTCTTTCAGCCACGCATTTATCCTCCACGTCGCCCCATTCCTACTCTCACTGTCGCGTGGCACAGGCAGTAATCCTGAGATTGTTATTTTTTTGGTCCTTTTTCTTAACTCTCCTCCAAACTCCCTAAATCCTCCCTTCAGGACCTCTTCCCTTTTTTTACCTATGTCATTGGTACCTATATGTACGACGACCTCAGGCTCCTCTCCCTCTGATTTAATGATATCTTGGATGCTTTGAGACACGTCCGAGACCTTGACACCAGGGAGGCAGACCACCATCCTGGTCTCACGACTGCGTCCACAGAATCGCCTATCCGACCCCCTAACAATAGAGTCCCCAATTACAATTGCCCTCTTTTACCCCCTACCTTTTGGAGCAACAGGGCCGGTCTCTGTGCTGGAGGCCCGTCCGCTGTCACTACCCCCGGGTAGGCTGTCACCCCCATCCGTACTCAAACAGGAGTACTTATTTGCGAGGTGTACCAACATTGGAGTACTCACTCGTTCCTGCCTCTGCCCCTTGCCCTTCCTTAACGTGACCCACATGTCTCTCTCCCGTGGTTTTGGAGTGACCACCTCCCTATAACTACCCTCTATGACCTCCTCACTCTCCCTGATCAGACAGCGGTCATCTAGCTGCTGTTCCAGGATCCTAATACGGTCCCTTAGGAGCCCATCTCGCTGCACCTGGTGCAGATGTGGGCGTCTGGAGGGCCTTCCGACACCATGACCTCCCACATCTGACATCCAGAACAGTACACTGCTCTGACTGTCATTCTCCCGCTTTACCCTGGATCTGATACCAGTATAATACAATAGAAACTGCTGGGAGAAATCAGCAGGTATCTGACTCACAACAACTGCTCCCTCGTGACCTTTAAACTGCACCTTTATTATATAAACAAAAAGCACTGTACCTTTAGCCCACTGTACTTTTACTAAAGCACTGCATCCTTAACCAGAAAGCACAAATGCTAACCTGAGGTTGCACCCAATCAGCTGCTTCCTCTAGTCTACTTCCACCAATCAGCGGCTTCCACCAGAACCCTCCCTACGGAGTGTGGAACGTTACGGAATTTGGTAAGCCCTGACCCTCCTCCACACCCTCCAACGGTCCCGGGCCTCTGTGAAAACAAAACAAATGATATTCAGGACGGATAGACGGAAAGGGAAAGGGTGGGGTAGCGTTGCTGGTTAGAGAGCAGGTTAACACAATAGAAAGGAAGGACATTAGCTTTGAGGATGTGGAATCGATATGGGTAGAGCTGCGAAACTCTAAGGGGCAGAAAGCGCTAGTGGGAGTTGTGTACAGGCCACCTAACAGTAGTAGTGGAGTTGGGGATGGCATCACACAGGAAATTAGAAATGCGTGCCACAAAGGTAAAACAGTTATAATGTAGACTTCAATCTACATATAGATTGGGTGAATCAAATTGGCAAGGGAGCTGATGAAGATGGTTTCTTGTAATGTATGCAGGATAGTTTTCTAAACCAACATGTAGAGGAACCAACGAGAGAGTAGGCTATTCTAGAATGGGTATTGAGTAATGAGGAAGGGTTAGTTAGCAGTCATGTTGTGCATGGCCCCTTGGGCAAGAGTGACCATAATATGTTTGAGTTTTTCATTAGGATGGAGAGTGACATTGTTAATTCAGGAACAAGGGTCCTGAACTTAAAGAAAGGTAACTTTGAGGGTACGAGACGTGAATTAGCCAAGATAGACTGGCGATTGATTCTTAATGGGTTGACGGTGGATATGCACTGGAAGGCATTTAATGACTGCATGGATGAACTACAACAATTGTTCATCCCAGTTTGGCAAAAAAATAAATCAGGGAAGGTAGTGCATCAGTGCATAACAAGGGAAATCAGGGATACCATCAAAACAAAAGATGAAGCGTACAAATTAGCCAGAAAAAGCAGCCTACCAGAGGACTGGGAGAAATTCAGAGACCAGCAGAGGAGGAGAAAGGGCTTAATTAGGAAAGGGAAAATAGATTATGAAAGAAAACTGGCAGGGAACATAAAAACTGACTGCAAAAGCTTTTATAGATATGTGAAGAGAAAAAGATTAGTTAAAACAAATGTAGGTCCCTTGCAGTCAGAAACGGGTAAATAGACCATGGAGAACAAGGACGTGGCAGACCAATTGAATAACTACTTTGGTTCTGTCTTCACTAAGGAAGACATAAATAATCTGCCGGAAATAGCAGGGGACCGGGGGGTCAAATGAGATGGAGGAACTGAGTGAAATCCAGGTTAGCCAGGAAGTGATGTTAGGTAAATTTAATGGATTAAAGGCCGATAAATCCCCAGGGCCAGATAGGCTGCATCCCAGAGTACTTAAGGAAGTAGCCCAAGAAATAGTGGATGCATTAGTGATAATTTTTCAAAACTCTTTAGACTCTGGAGTAGTTCATGAGGATTGGAGGGTAGCTAACGTAACACCACATTTTAAAAAGGGAGGGAGGGAGAAAACGGGGAATTACAGACCAGTTAGTCTAACATCGGTAGTGGGGAAACTGCTAGAGTCAGTTATTAAAGATGGGATAGCAGCACATTTGGAAAGTGATGAAATCATTGGACAAAGTCAGCATGGATTTATGAAGGGTAAATCATGTCTGACGAATCTTATATAATTTTTCGAGGATGTAACTAGTAGAGTGGATAAGGGAGAACCAGTGGATGATATCTGGACTTTCAGAAGGCATTCGACATAAGAGATTAGTATACAAACTTAAAGCTCACGGAATTGGGGGTTCAGTATTAATGTGGATAGAGAACTGGCTGGCAAACAGGAAGCAACGAGTAGGAGTAAACGGGTCCTTTTCACAATGGCAGGCAGTAACTAGTGGGGTACCACAAGGCTCAGTTCTGGGACCCCAGCTATTTACGATATATATTAATGATTTGGACGAGGGAATTGAATGCAACATCTCCAAATTTACGGATGAGACGAAGCTGGGGGGCTCTGTTAGCTGTGAGGAGGATGCTAGGAGACTGCAAGGTGACTTGGATAGGCTGGGTGAGTGGGCAAATGTTTGGCAGATGCAGTATAATGTGGATAAATGTGAGGTTATCCATTTTGGTGGCAAAAACAGGAAAGTAGATTATTATCTGAATGGTTGCCGATTAGGAAAGGGGGAGATGCAACGAGACCTGGGTGTCATGGTACACCAGTCATTAAAAGTAGGCATGCAGGTGCAGCAGGCAGTGAAGAAGGCGAATGGTATGATAGCATTCATAGCAAAAGGATTTGAGTATAGGAGCAGGGAGGTTCTACTGCAGTTGTACAGGGTCTTGGTGAGACCACACCTGGAGTATTGCGTACAGTTTTGGTCTCCTAATCTGAGGAAAGCCATTCTTGCCATAGAGGGAGTACAGAGAAGGTTCACCAGACTGATTCCTGGGATGGCAGGACTTTCATATGAAGAAAGACTGGATAGACTCGGCTTGTACACGCTAGAATTTAGAAGATTGAGGGGGGGTCTTATAGAAACGTACACAATTCTTAGGGGTGGACAAGCTAGATGCAGGAAGATTGTTCCCGATGTTGGGAAATCCAGAACAAAGGGGTCACAAGTTTAAGGTAAAGGGGAAATCTTTTTAGAACCGAGATGAGGAAAACTTTTTTCCACACAGAGAGTGGTGAATCTCTGGAACTCTCTGCCACAGAATGTAGTTGAGGCCAGTTCATTTGCTATATTTAAGAGGGAGTTAGATGTGGCCCTTGAGGCTAAAGGGATCAGGGGGTATGGAGAGAAGGCAGGTACGGGATACTGAGTTGGATGATCAGCCATGATCATATTCAATGGCGGTGCAGGCTCGAAGGGCCGAATGGCCTACTCCTGCACCTATTTTCTATGTTTCTATGTAAGTTATGAGAGGGGGAGAGAGAGAGGGGGGAGGAGAGGAGAAGAGGGGAAAGGGGGGAGGAGGGAAAAGGGGGGGAGGAAAGGGGTGGAGAGAGGAGGGGGGGACGAGAGGGGGGCGTGAGAGGAGATGGGGGGAGAGAAGGACAAGAGGGGGGAGAGAGAGGAGAGGAGAGGAGCGGGAGTAGGGAGAGAGGAGAGGAGCGGGGAAGAGGAGAGGGCGGGGGAGAAGGTGGGAGGAGGAGAGGGGGCGGGGGGAGGAGGACAAGGAGGTGAGGGGAGAGGGGGAGAAAGCGAAGAGGAGAGAGGAGAGGGGGGTGGAGAGGAAGACGGGGGGAGCGGAGCCGCGGGGGAGAGGAGGAGGGGGGGGGGGGGGAGCGGGAGAGGGGGAGCGGGTGGTGAACCTAAAATACATTTAGCACCAAGAGGCACGGCATTGCTGAACAAGGCATTGTAGTAGAAAACCAAAAGAAAAGACACACCTGTTGCAAACATTTTA
>NW_026576427.1:0-102788 GCF_028641065.1 Leucoraja erinaceus | reverse complement strand
GTCGGTTCCAAGTATAAAGACAGAACATTTCAGTTACTTAGAGACCATTTGCTGTCCTATACAGGTCATTTCCACAACTAAAAGCCAACACGGTATTTTCAAAAAAAAAAAAAAAAATTAACATAGTTAAGGCTCTCAAACATCCCACTCGTTGGCAGACAATATCTCAATTCCTCGTGCTACAGGTAAATTATCTTTTCTCATTTTTTTAAACACTGCCAGAGATCACTGTCAGAAAAGGGCGCTCTCTGGGTGCTTTTCTTGTGGTTGCTATAAAGTTGCTTCGATACCAGGCTGCGGCTTGGGGATAATTATCTATGTTTTCAGTAACTTTTGAATTGTCAAATCACAATATTAATTCCAACTGTCTAGTCCTGATTACTTGGTAGAACAAAAGTGCTGTAGACGCTCAGACGTGGTGAAGCAGCATCTAGGGAGCGTAAATAATGCAAACGTTTTAGGGCCAAAACCCCTTCTGCAGACTGATGGAAGGGTAGTGGGGTCGAAGAACGGACAAGCGAAGAGGATAAGAAGCCCAAGGGCTGAGGGGAGGGCTAGAGAAGGGGTTGAGACAGCAAAGGGCTACGGCCAAAATTGGAGAATTCAATGTTTAATGCCGCTAGGGTGCAGGATGCCCAAGTGAAATATGGAGGTGCAGCTCATGAGGTGCTGAAACTGAATCCTTTCTGTGCTCATGTCATCTAATGCCTTTGGCAAAAATGCTGATCATTGCAATTAACCAAATGAATGAAAATTAAACCAGGATATTTGTCCTAAGAGTGGTGTCAATGCTAAACGTTTTAAAGGGATGTAAAATGCAAAGGAAATCTTGAAATATTTATTGATGCAACATGTTTTTTTCTGAGCTTCTGATATGATAACAAAAACAGAAAACTCAGCAGGACTGGCAACATCTCTAGAGGAAAAGGGACTGGTGGACATTTTTTCGGGTCGAGACCCTTCTTTCAGACCAGTCAGGGGAAAAGGAAACAAGAAGTACAGACAGGTAATAACGAGGAGACTCAGTAGAAGAAATGAATAAACGATATGCAAAAAAACAACAATGAGCATAAAGGAAACAAGGTCACTGTTAGCTGTTTCGTGGTGAGAAGCGGAACCTGGTGCGACTTGGGTGGGGGAATGGATGGAGAGAGAGAGCAGGGGTTACTTTGAATATTAGCAGCTATGTGTACTAATGACTGCGATATTTAACATGATTTAGAATTCTTTACATATAGGATTTACTGGATTTGCAGGTAAGAACTGTATTGGTCCTTTCGGGGGGGGGGGGGGGGGGGAATGGTTGATGCAAAATGTCCTTGTTTTATAAAGTATAATAAATTACTATTAAATTAAACTGCTTATCAAGACATGTAGTAATAGTACTTGCCAACAGGACCGTCCCTGCACTCACTGCAGCCTTGCTGAATTGACACTCTTGGCAAGCAGCGCAGACTCACTCGCCCGCTGTGCCAGCGACAGTGGATTGGCCCCCGGGGTTCAGTGGATCGAGAGGAACTCACTGTCTGACGATGGATGACCCACCCGGGGTAGTCCCTGCTCACACCACCGCCGACGCCGACTCTGAGTCGTCTACTGAGCCCACTGTGTCAACGGGTACTGCCCAACCAAGAGCACGGTAGCCCGAACAAGAGCATCTGGCGTGGTAGGGCTGCTAAGAACGAAGGGGGTAGCTAGAGGGGGGGAGGGGGAGGGCTGCTCCTCGTGCGGGCAACAGGCAGTGTAGTAAGTAGGACGTTGGTACTTCTGAAATGTTGTCAGTGCCAACATGTCGTGGCACTTGTGTACTGCTTGCTGTATGCAGAACAAAGCATTCACTGTACCTAGGTATCCTAGGTAATGCAACTATAAAGGAGATCATTCATTCGTTTATTGATTGATAATTATAAATTGAGTTCTTGATTGATTGATTCATTCATTCATTCAAAGTATCATAATTCATTGAAATTTACCATTATTAATCAATACAGAATTTTCGGCAGTTTTAAATTAAGAAGGTTAAAACATAAAGACGCAAAAGTCAAACACTGCAGATGTTGAAAAACATGAGGTGAAAGAGGAACAGCTGGAAAGGGTTCGTAGACAGCATATGTTCCAGGGAGTTCCAACATCATATATGCCATGGTTAGTTGCTACATGTGCCAGATTCAGAGAAATAATAGTGAAAACACTGAGAAATGCTCAGGTATGGATTCTTCATCAGAACATTGGGCTGCACTGGCAGCATTTTCCATTAGGTTTTCGGATCTCAAACTGGGCATCTGATTGATTTCAGCAGTTTCAATTTTTTGGCTTACCAACATTTCTCTGGCTCCACAAGGAAGTACAGGGAATAATAGACACAAGATCTGTTGAAGGCAGTTTCAAGCTTGAACAGAACATCATTGGCATGACACTCTAATGTTTACTAAATGACCTGTCAGGAACCCTTTTATGGTTGCTGTGGTAAAAACAAAATATGTTTAATTGTACTTTTCTTCAGTGGCAGCAGCAAGCTTCAGCAAGTGAGGCACTTCTCATGCCGTCAGAGACATACCAATACATCAGGAAACCTAGTCCTTCAGCCAACTCCATGATGATGACCAAAATGCCCATCAAAACTATCCCATTTGTCCATGTTTGACCCATATCCCACTAAACATTACTTATCCCTGTATCTGCCGCAATTGTCTTTAAATTTATACTTATTGTACCCACCTCAAACACTTCTCTGGCAGCTTCATTCTATAACCACACTCTCTGTGTGGGACAGGTTATCTCAGGTGGTACCTGTTAAATACTTCCCTCTCACCTGAAAACTAGGTCGCTATTCGTGATTCCGTACCCTGGAAGGAAAAGCACTCTAAGAATTCATTCTTTCATTTTGCTCATGATATTCCAATACCTGTAAAAGATCACCCTTACAGAATTCTGTGATCTCGGGAAATAAGGGGTCCCGACCTACCCATTCTCCCTCAAGGTCACCCGGTTGTGAGGTCCTGGGCACCATCCTCATAAATATCCTCTGCATCTTTTTCCTGTTTGATAACATCCTTCCTACCGCCGGGGAACAAAAACGGAGCTATCACTCAAGTGTGGCCTTATCAACATTTTGTTCAAATGCAACAAAATGTCCCAATGTCTAATTCCAATTCCACTTATGCCCCTGTCCCACTTAGGAAAACTTGAACGTAAACCTTTGTAGACTTTGCGCCCCACCCACGGTTTCCGTGCAGTTCCCGGAGTTTCGTTTTTGTCAGTCTCCCTCTCATCCGGGAAACATAGAAACTAGAAACATAGAAAGTAGGTGCAGGAGTAGGCCCTTCGGCCCTTCGAGCCTGAACCGCCATTCAATATGAGCATGTCTGATCATCCAACTCAGTATCCCGTACCTGCCTTCTCTCCATACCCCCTGATCCCCTTAGCCACAAGGGCCACATCTAACTCCCTCGTAAATATAGCCAATGAACTGGCCTCAACTACCCTCTGTGGCAGAGAGTTCCAGAGATTCACCCCTCTCTGTGTGAAAAAAGTTCTTCTCATCTCGGTTTTAAAGGATTTCCCCCTTTATCCTTAAGCTGTGACCCCTTGTCCTGGACTTCCCTAACATCGGGAACAATCTTCCTGCATCTAGCCTGTCCAACCCCTTAAGAATTTTGTAAGTTTCTATAATATCCCCTCTCAATCTCCTAAATTCTAGAGAGTATAAACCAAGTCTATCCAGTCTTTCTTCATAAGACAGTCCTGACATCCCAGGAATCAGTCTGGTGAACCGTCTCTGCACTCCCTCTATGGCAATAATGTCCTTCCTCAGATTTGGAGACCAAAACTGTACGCAATACTCCAGGTGTGGTCTCACCAAGACCCTGTACAACTGCAGTAGAACCTCCCTGCTCCTATACTCAAATCCTTTTGCAATGAAAGCTAACATACCATTCGCTTTCTTTACTGCCTGCTGCACCTGCATGCCTACCTTCAATGACTGGTGTACCATGACACCCCGGTCTCGCTGCATCTCCCCCTTTCCCAATCGGCCACCATTTAGATAATAGTCTGCTTTCCCGTTTTTGCCACCAACATGGATAACCTCACATTTATCCACATTATACTGCACCTGCCAAACATTTGCCCACTCACCCAGCCTATCCAAGTCGCCTTGCAGTCTCCTAGCATCCTCCTCACAGCTAACACTGCCCCCCAGCTTAGTGGTCATCCACAAACTTGGAGATATTGCCTTCAATTCCCTCATCCAGATCATTAATATATATCTGTACATACATGGGTCTGGTCAGCAATGATCCGGCATGGAATCGTTGGGAGGCGCAAAGTCTCCAGAGGTTTCCATTCAGGTTTCTTATAAGTGGGACGGGGCATACCTGATAAAAGCCAACTGGGGTGTGCCTAAATATCTCTTTCATCAACAATTCCTGCAAAATCACTTTCAGGACCCTTGATTGATTGGTCCCAGGTCACTATATTTTACAACACAGACCACAGTGTGAAGGTCCTGCTTTGCGGGTGACACCAAACATACACATCTCTCCCTCAGCTGAGGTAACACTATTTGCTATTCCTTGGCCATCTTGGACAGACCTTGATCACTAGATCCCACAGTAAATTCTTTATAATCATCTTCACTGTTCGACAACAACCACCGTCGTTTTGGTAGACATTACGATCCAACGTACAATTGATACATGTTGACAAATGTTCAACTGTTCGTAGCAATGACTTCGTGAGGGCACCACTAGTCACAAGTCTCTAGTCCTAGAAGCAACCTTCCTCAAGGAACCACCCTCTAGGTGCATCCTACCAGGAGAGGGTTTTGCTTCCTGAAGTCAATTTTGTAGCCAAAATGTTAAATGCCTGTTCATGCAGTTCTGTTGATAAGGCCACAAACGTCTCACAGTATTGTCCTTGCAGCGTTTCATTAAAAATATATCCTCAATAAATGAACCTCAATAAACTGGAGATGCTTTAAATCTGACAACAAACCAATAACATACTGGTAACAACTAACAGGTCAGTCTGTGTTGGGGTGAAAGAAAACCAAAGCTAATGTTTTACATCAATCATTGAAATGTCAACTGTTTACAGTATATGACATATTAAGCATGATCAGAGCTATCACACCAATTTGGAAAAATGATGACTGTATACAGGCTACTGGATCATTTGGGGATACAAATAAAAGATATGTTATGCATACTCGAAGCAGAAGGACTGTGACTCAATGGGAAAAAAGATTTTCATTGACATTATATAATGTGAAAAAGCCACGTGTGTTCATCATAGTTTAATGCAGCCCAGTCTAGTGAAAAATAGATACTATATTGATGGGAGGGATCTTGATGGAATTGTTGTGATGTGTCGAATACTGTTACTTTCATGAATCAATGTCTCCGTTATGGCCAGTGGTAGGCTTCTTGCAGCAATAATTTTCAAGTTCACAGTTCACAAGCCTTATTAATTAATTTAGACTATCATTTCTGTGGTACTTAAAATAATTAAGTAATTGTTTGGGTTACTTACAACACAGCGGTCCCTGTTGAAGACATGCCTCAGCATGCAAGTAAATGTGACAAAGCTATGTAAATCCCAAGTGAAGATGGTGTTTATCCTTGCAGCTGCAGGTCCGTGCAGGGAAGTGAAAACTGCTGGAGCAAAGTTGAAGCGCTCTGCTCGGTTTGATAGCTTCTATCTCCGATTGGAGGTGTGGGTTCGAACCCCACCTCGACACCATGGTGGTACCATAAATCACGCATTACTCAAAGAGGTTGGTCTAATAACAGTAGTTATTGAGTAACCTCTACAACGCTCTACAGCATGTTCAGTCCCACCAGGCAGATGACTAAAATACACAACAGATGTCGGTTGCGATAATATGTGGTATAAAGGTTGAGTCTATCATAATAAAATGGTAGGCGGCTCGGAATCTTGTCCAGCAGCGGCTCTGCAGCCCGTCTGCTTTATTTATTATTTTTTGTCTCTGTTTTAATGTATTTTTGTTTAGTTTATTGTCTGGGGTGTTTGTGTTGTGGTGTGTGGGGGGGGTGGGGGGGTTTTTTTCGGGGGGTTGGGGGCGTGAGAGGAAAGGGGGAAACTTTTTACAACATCTTCAACTACCCCTCGCACGTGGAGATTCTACACCAAACTTTTGTCTTTGTTCCTGTTAGTCTCCGTTGTCGTTGGGGCTTGCCACGAGGAGCGGCCTCCAACAGGAAGAACGGTCTGCTCTGTTGCTGACGACCACCTAAACCGTCGCTGGGAGCTGGCCGAGTCCAGAGCGGGTGGAGCGTGGTGTGGAGCGCTACTGCGGCTCGCGTACCTCCGGGATATTACCGGAGGCTGCAACTGCGGGTGCTGGCGGAACGGCGTCACCGGCATCCCGCGGGTCCCTGGAGAGAGACCCGCTTTTAAGCTCTACCGCAAACGGCGACTTCTCACAGCCAGAGTTACGGGGTCTAAGAGCTCTGGGAGCGGGGCCTTACATCACACCCGCGCGCTTGGACCTGGGAATGCCGTGGGACCTTGCGAGCGCCCGCCGGGGGCTCTAACACCACGACCCAGGTGTCGTACCTGCGCACCACCCCCGGCGTGGCTTTAATGGCCGCGGGGACAATCGCCACGCCAGCCGGGGGGCTTTGACTTTGCTTCTGACATCGGGGGGGGGGGGGGGGGAGGAGAGGCAGTGGATGAGATAAGTTGTTTGGCCTTCCATCACAGCGAGTGGATGGATGTTTATGTAAATATGTTGTGTCTTGGGTCTATCTGTTTTGTAATTATATGGCTGCAGAAAGCGTCATTTCGGTTGGACCTACAAGGGTCCAAATGAGCCAAATAAATTGAATTGAATATAAGAGCACTACATTGGTTAGTAAGTAAACTAACCAATCTACAGATGGTACGTGATTGGAGGAGGAAGTCTAGATGATTGTGCTTCCATGGCTTGCAATCTTTGTTCTTTCCAGTGGCAGAAATTCAAATTTTGAAAAGTTCTGTCAAAACAGCCTCGATGAGTAACTGCACGGTATATTGTAAATTATTCAGATCAACGTACATTAGGGCTGAGCAGAATAAATGCTTTGGGTGGTGGGAGGATTGCCAAATAAATGGGGACACCTGGTGTCAAGCTTCCCACGTGTAATTGGAGTCTTCACTCAGCCAGGGAAGTGCAGTGCATTCTATTGCATTCTTGTCTTTGTACCTTGTAGATAGGCTTGGAGGAAGTAAAAATGGGTGAATCATTCTCCACAACTTCTGACCTGCTTGTTGAGCAAACAAATATGAATGGATTTTTCTGAGTAAGATTCTGATCATTGGGTATCCTGGTATATTGATTATGGAACTTACAAACGAAAATGCTGTCAATGTTAAAACTCTATGTTGATTTTTCGATGTAAGGTCAATGACCTGAAAAAATCAGCTCTGCCTCATGAATCACAGATAATGGTTGATTGCCTTTTTTTTTACAGTTCCCAGTTTGAGAAACATTGCAAGGCACCAGTGGGAATGCAAATGATATGTGATTATCAAACTGACTCATATTTGGTATGTGATGAAGGTATTCAGCCAAAAAGGAATGCTTTTCAAGCGGAAATACAAATAGAAGTGGACAATTATACAATCATCACCGAACTGCCTATTTATAACATTAACAAGAACATTGTTATTTTTTTTATTTTATTTGTCTTAGTATGTTTTTAAAGTGTGTTGTTAATGTTTCTTTGTGTTGTCTTGGGGTGGGGGACGGAGTGGTGTGGGGGGAGCGGTGGGTTAAGGGGGAAAACCGCTGTTGAGTCGGCTCATCCACGGAGATGGCGACTTTTCATGTCGCCTGCACCGTGGCCTAACAGCAAGGGATCAGCGCGGCCCTTTTTTCCGCCCACAGGAAGCCGTACCCGGGGCTCGTCGGATGGGGAGCACTCCATTTCGTCAGACCTGCGGCATGCAAGCAGCCTGAATCCACGCGTCTGCCAGAGGTCCAGCTGGCCGCGGATGTCAGCCAGCCTGGGAACCCCAGGGTGAGGACCGGGGGAAGAAGAAGTAAGACTCCAAAGGCCGGCCCGCCGGCCAACTTTCTAACGTGGGCCCGGCGGTGGACATAACATCAACCCTGGAGGGGAGCTTCGACTGACGGCCTGCGGTCTGCGGTGCTTATGGATGCGGCGCGGTGGTGGCAACTATAAATCTTCGACCGTCGGTCCTGACGGCCTACACCAAACTAAAGCCGCGGTTTACGGTGGGGAAGAGCCGACTCTGGACGGACCTGGACTTTTTACCTGCCTGCACAGCTGGACTGCCCACAGCAACGGCTTCTGCGGAGGGTTGATGTCCCGACCACAGAGGAAATTGGACGAGGACTGGCCAAATTTTGAGCCGTCCACCCATCGTGTGTGAATGCTGTGGTGGAGTTTGTGTTAAATTTTATTGTGTATTGTGTGTGTCTTTATCAGTGTGCCACTGCTGAATATTCATTTCACTTACACTTTATGGGCAATGTGACGAATATAAAAACGTATTGTATTGTATTGCAGTTAGGCCTAAAGCGTGCTACTCTATTCCGTCAATTCCTGGTTGACCCCAATCTTGGCAAAAACAGTCAACCCAACACACTATTGTAACTGTCAGTGTTCCGGGATCCATGGGGAGTTTTCAATTAATTTACTAGATGCTAGTCTGGATACCTCCAGATGCTCAAATTTCCTCTCACTGCCCAAAGACAAGTGGCTTGTAAGGTTAAAGGGCTAATGGCTTCTTATGCTGAACAAGCCTTAAACTGTGTAGTTTACCAGGGTTCCTTTGGGTTTATATTAGGATTCTTTTAAAAACCATACATTGGCATGAAAGGCAGTATGCTCTCTCCTCACCTCTAGATTCTAGCCTCCCGCTGAGCGCGCAGGCGTGGCATACTTGAAATACAGATAGAACATAGTAAACATAGAAAAGGAGACATCAGTTATCAGTTTGACCCATATTATTGAGGGTGGGAGCGGAGGGCACGTAATCCCTCATCGTAACTCCTCATAAAATACAGATCAAACTTCAAACTGGTAAGTTCTCGTTTAATCTTACTATTTTACTTCGGAGTCACGTGAGTGACTACGTGAAAAGATTTTAAAGCTCTGTGATTTCAAACCGTGTAACAGTTATTACTTCACTCACTGCCGAAGTCCTTGAGGGAGGAAGTGCGTTATCGTAATCAACCAATTAATCTTTTTGTAGAAAAAACAAAACAGTATTTATTAACAATAACAACAAAGATTAAATTGCTCCCCTGGGCTTAAATTAAATATTTGCAGTCTGTAAAATCTTTTCTGCAAATAAAACAGGTTTTGCCAACGGCTTGTTATAAAAAGTTCTGAACGTTGTTTCCCTCGACCATCCTGCTGTCCATTCTTTTGACCGTTGATGTGGATGCTGCCCTGGTGGAGTGAGATTTGTACATGTTAGTGTCAATCCCGGCAGCTTTTAGTACCTGCTTGAGCCATCTCGATATGGTTTGGCTCGTCACCCGACCATAAGGTTTTTTATGACTGAGCCACAAGGCTTTTTCACTCCCTCGAATATTTTTAGTTGTGTCTATATAGGACAGCAGGTGGGTCATGGCACATAACCGTGGTTCTGGCGGGTAAGCCCGGAATTCCACGACTGGATTAGGTGTTCCTGGTCTGCTCTGTTTGATCAGTCCCTGGATAATGAAAGAGATCTGGTCTGGAGCTGTAATCATGTTGTCCAGTCGCAATAGGTGTAGTGACTGGACCCTCTGTGCGGATACAAGTGCCATCAACATGAGCGTTTTGAGTGTTGATTGTTCCAGGTTGAGGGATCTGGCTGGTGGCCATCCCCTGAGGTATGTCAGGACCACACTGACATCCCATATATAGGGTGTACCTTGGTCTAGGGGGGTTAGTGTTGTAAATACCCTTCATTAATTTGACCACCAGCGGGTGGGACCCCATGGCCTGTTGTCCTGGTGCTTGTTTTAAATAGGCAGACAGGGCACTTCTCGCTGTGTTGATGGCACTGTAGCTGAGTCCTTCTTCGTGGTGAAGGTTTGCCAGGAATTCCAGTACGTTGGTAATTGTAGCGGTTGTGTAGGTGGTCCCTGTATCCAGGCAGTACTTCTCCCATTTTTTAATGCTGGTCAAGTACTGTTTTTTAGTGGATGTTCGGAGGGATGCTGACATGGTGTTGACGGTTTGTTCTGACAATCCCAGTCCCAGTAACGGTCTTTTCAGAATCTGCAACCCAGGAGTTTGATTTTTTCATGGCACGGGTGGCTTATGCCCGACACTGGGTGTGTTAATAACTCTGGGTCACTGGGAAATATCATTGGGGTTTCAACAACCATGTCGTGGAGTAATGGGAACCATGGCTGTGTAGGCTAGTCGGGTACTATCAAAATACCTGAAGCAGAGTCCATTTGTATTTTGCGTAGTACCCGACTGATGAGGCAGAAGGGAGGAAATGCATAGAAGAAGAAATTTCCCCAATCCAGCGCGAACGCATCTACCGCTGCTGCCTCAGGGTCTGGTTCCCAAGCGACATACATAGGTACCTGGTGATTTAGTCTTGATGCAAATAAGTCGATATCTGGCGTGCCATATTGCTTGATAATTTTTGCAAATACTTTGGGGTTTAACATCCATTCGGTGTTGTCATTAAATATGCGTGACCTGGTGTCTGCCACTGTATTTAGCTTACCTGGCATGTAAGTTGCTGATCGCCAAATATGTCGCATGATATCGATTTTATGCCGCCCATATGGTTAATGTAAGCCACCACCGTAGTATTGTCTATTTGTAACCATACATGCAAGTGATGCATATTGGATGCATATGCTTTTAAACCATAAAAGGCACCCAACATCTCTAGATAGTTAATGCCCAGTGTAAGTAGTAATGATGACTCTGGATTAGTCCATCTACCACCTATGCTGGATATGGAGTTAGTCGCTCCCCAGCCTTGAGTACTGGCATCTGTTTGGATAACTAAAGTAGGGTTAATGATGATGATAGGGCTGAAACTATGCCAAACGTTTTCTGCCCACCATTGTAGTTCTGATATTGCTTCAGTGGGTAATTTCATGACACGATCATAATGACCTGCATGTCGTTTTAGTGCCTGTACCTTTGCTCTTTGTAAGTTTTGATAGTGCAAAGGTCCGATTGTGTAGCCGGAAATGCTGCTACTATTTTCCCAATTACTCTTGCTACTTGTCGAATAGTTGGTCGCTCGTTGACCATTAAATTGTTGCATGATTGTGCCAATTCAACTGTTTTGTCTTTTGGCAAAGTTACAGACATGTGGACTGAGTTAATTGTGAAGCCCAAGCAGTCCATGGTTGTGGATGGCTTCAACTTAGATTTATCTGGATGTAAGACAAATCCCAGGGTTTCGAACAACTGTTTGGTAGCTAACACAGCTGATATAGCCAATTCCATGGTCTTGCCTACTATTAAGATATCATCAAGATATGCCATGACAATATGTTTTTGTCTTCTTAAAATTGCCAGGGCTGGTTTTAGTATCTTGGTGAATAATCTTGGGGCTGATGTTAACTCATTGGGTAACGCTTTAAACTGCCATTGCCGCCCCATCCAGGTAAATTTCAGGTATCTGCGATGATCCTTGTGAATGGGTACTGAATAGTAAGCATCTTTGAGGTCAATGCTTGCCATGAAGTATCCTTTGGAAATTAGTTGTTTGGCAGTAACAAACGTTTCCATTTTGAAATGTACATACTTAACAAACATATTTAGTGAAGTTAAGTCAATGATGATGCGACATCCACCATCTTTTTTTGTTTTAGTGAATATATTTGATACAAATTCCAAGGGTTAATGTTTTGTTTTTTCAATGATACCCGTTGTGATTAGTCTCACCAGTTCAGCTTGTCCCTCTCGTTTTTCTTTAACTGAGAGGGAAAAGACCCTCTGGGGTGAATGTTGAACTGGTGGCAATTTTTCTAGTATAAATTGTATTTTGTTTCCACTAATGCTATTTAGTATATACTTGTCACTCGTGATAGACTCCCATGCTCCCTTAAACAGGTGTAATCTCCCCCCTGTTAGTATTGAGCCCCTACTTTCTATATGCTGGTAGGAACCAGACCCACCGACCTCCATGGTTATTGGTGTTTCTTCTGTCTCTTCACAGACCAGCGAGTCTTGCGCGTTGTCTGATGTGGCGGTGATCTTGGGGGGTGGCGCATTTTCCATGGGGTCCGCTCTGGGCCTTGGTCTAAAAAAGACTTCCGGTGATAAAATGCGGACCCCGAGCTTTCACCAGTCCCATATGGTAGACGTCGACTGGTGGATGCGATGGGGTGCTGCCGCTTGGGTATTGTTGTTTTGGGTTTTCTCGTCCCGGGGCCTGCCCTCATGAGACCGAACGTTTTAGAGGCCTCTTCCATATCTTTTACTTTTTTCGTGAGGTCTTTGCCAAAGAGCAGTGTGTCTGGCTCAGTGGCTGGGGTTTTGCACAACCCCGTGAATTTTGGATTTAGGGCAGGTCTTATGATTTCTTTATGGAGGTTATTTATCTCGAACTGCGTGTTGCACAACAAAGCGAGAGTGTCTTGTTGGTTAGTGGTCATCTCCGTATTGTCCACAGAACGAGTAAATGATGTGATGGCTGACGTCAGGAGCCTGAGGATCCGCTGCAGTTTCAGCTCCTGGTTCCAAACCTATTTGTCCCAACGTGCCCCCAGATTTTGGCAGTTTACAGCTCGGCACTTTGAGGGATTCTCACAATTTTCTGGCGCTGTGTAAGGCCTCATTGACACCTGTCTTGGAGAGGTGTGTCATTAGGTTAGCCACTAACTGCCTCCTATGTAGGGACACGTTGGGGTCCACCCCACACCAGCAGGTCTTCCGGCACCCCTTGCATACTCCCGCTCTTCAGCCCAGCGTCACCGTCTTCTTGACCAGCCCAGTCCTGGTCACCCAAAGCTACCCTCGGTAATGGAGGTGCGCCATGGACAGTGCACAAGACACTGCGGAGGGAGTGCCTGAACTCCCCTGTGAGAGCGCCCCCATCCTGTGGCGCGGTCTCGCTGGAGCCACTTGCTACAGGAGACGCTTCCAAGTGGCTCAGGCGGCTGTCTCTCCCCCCGTGCGGGGGTTTTTTTTGGAGGGTGGTTTTTATTTTTTTTTTTGTCCTGGTTTGGTTTTTGGAGACGTCCCCGTCCGACAAAGTCGGAAGCCACGGCCCGCCGGACACTTCTTCGGTAGCATCCAGCCCGCGCTTCTTAGGCGCTAGCGGGACTGGGCTCGGCACGGTGTCAGGGATGGCGGAGCGCCGGTAAGCGGTTCTACCACCTGTTGCTGCCCCCCCCCCAAGATGGAACGCTCCTCCGTTGGAGTCGAATAGCCGAGGGGTGACAGGTTTGTTCAAGAGCCTTTGTTCTCTGCCTGAAACCAAGCAGAAGGCTCTTCTGTGAAAGAAAAACCGACCTCAGGATACTTACCTGATGGTCCGTTCCTTTCACCTGTAGCGGGGTGAAGCGCCTGACTCCCTATGCGGCCGCTGTTGCACTGCTGAACGCAATGACGCACATGCGTGCTGAGCAGGCTCTTCACGTAGTCACTCACGTGACTTCGAAAGTAAAATCCAAAGAATGCAATGACAATGCAGCCTAATTTAAATTAATAAAAAGTATTCCTATCTAACATTAACTATGTATGTATTTCATTGTCTATTTCTGATGATCAATTATGAGGTTCTTTGGCATAACCTGACATTGAGAACATTATGTAAATGTAAGATCTTCCCTAAGAATATGAATAAAATAATGTGCAGTCCTGATCCTCAGCATCTCAGACATGTCTTTTTATATCTCATCATGCCTGTTCAAAGGATTTTCATGTACTGAGGTTGCCTAGGGCTCAATGTGAGGAAATTGTCACTGAGAGGCAACAAAAGTCTCCTGGTAAATTGTTGAATGTGTATCAGACATCTCCTCAAAGATGTTGGAAGCATAGCAGTAACTTGAACTGTATAATTCTGCGAAATGGGAAAATATGATTCTTAAATAATATGCAAGCTGTTAGAAAACAGCTGAAGAGAAAGAATAGAAATTGTTTCAAAATCAAAGATAAAAGAAATTTTAAAAGGCAAATTACAGAAGAAGTTGTGGAGAGTGTTACCATGTTATAGTAACCATTATATCTGTTCTGCCGTTGCTAAAATTCAGAAAAGTACATTTTATGTGCTCAGAAAGAAAAACACATGTGCATATAAACAAATAAAATAATAAGGGTGACATGTTAGAGAGACAAAGAGACAGAGTGAATAAGTGAGCGACATAGAGGAAAAAATAAAGCTCTGATATGTTTAAAGAATTATATGCATCAAAACTATTTTCAAACTGCCTCAACTGTTGCGATATTGAATTAATTTTTAATAATGGCATTCATGAAATAGATTCAAGGAATGAAATTTAACTGCATCATCTTCCATATAAATATTGACTTTTCCATTGGGTGTTCCTTACACTTAAGCATCAGAAACTATTTTCTTTAAGAATAAAGGGTAGGCAATTTAGGACTGAGATGAGGAAAAACATTTTCACCCAGAGAGTTGTAAATCTGTGGGATTCTCTGCCACAGAAGGTAGTGGAGGCCAATTCACTGGATGGTTTCAAGAGAGAGTTGGATATAGTTCTTAGGCTAACGGAATCAAGGGTTATGGGAGGAAGGCAGGAATGGTGTACTGATTTAGGATGATCAGCCATGATCATATTGAATGGCGGTGCAGGCTCGAAGGGCCGAATGGCCTACTCCTCCAACTTTTTTCTATATTTCTATTTCTTTGAGGGTAAAAAAGTGGTTTGATGTTGTGGGATAATAGGGTCTGAGGACTCCTTTGAAATAGAGGTAATAATTTTAAACTTTCAAGTCCTGAGGTAGATCAACAAGGATGAGAGTAAGGTTTAGTGCCTTCCCTTCTGACATGGAGTCATACTCGAAAGGTCTGCAGATCAAATAATTGGACAGAAGGATAAACGTGCATTGTGCCTGGGGGAGAAAATATAAATGCAAGGTGACAATTTAATTAGCGTTATAGTCATAGTCATACTTTATTAGCCAAGTATGTTTTGCACATACGAGGAATTTGATTTGCCATGCAGTCTTACTAATAAAAAGCAACAGAACATACAATACATTTTAACATAAACATCCATCACAGTGACTCCTCCACATTCCTCCCTGTGGTGAAAGGCGAAAAAAAAGTTAAATCTCTTCCCTTCTTTCTCCACCAGCGGTCTGGGGCCTCTAACCTTCCGTTGACGGGACGATCTCACTCCTGTAGCTGGCGGTGGGCCTCCTCGTCGGGGCGATCAAGCTCTTGCATCGGGGGGGGCATTTCGAGCGTCAATACCAGGCAAGGAATTGGCTGCGATGGTAAGTCCACAACCCGCATTGGGGCTCAAAGTCAGCCCTGAGCAAGGCCTCCAGCTCCATGATATCAGGCCGCAGAGTGCCCGGAGATACGACCCGGAAAACATTGGCCTCTCCGGCAAGGCACGCAATTGAAAATAAAAGTTTCCCCCAACCCCCCTCCCCCCACATAAAACAAACTGGAGAACATTAACACAAACTTTTTAAACACACTAAAAATAACAAAAATAAGATGAAAAAGACAGACAGACTGTAGGCAAGGCTGCCATCGAAGCACCACCCGGTGTCCTGGTCTTGATCTTCAAGCACTCGGTGCATGTGACTCAATTGGATGTCAGGATATGTACAAGTTGAAGGCAGTACAAGTTGACATGAACAGAAAAAAGAATGCTGGTAAGAGTTAATTGAATGGAGCTTAGCAGTTCCCACACTGCTGGCATCATAGATATGTCAGCTATGGAATGAAATCACCAAGTTTGAATAATGGGCGACTAGATGTAGGTGAAACTTATAGAGTTTTGATTACCTGCCTGGGGATCAGTAAGAAACTATTTCAGAACTTTCCCTCTGATGATTGCAGCAACAGAGTTTAATCCAATAACATTGCAGACATTGGCTGAGTTTTAGAGAGTAATATGCTGGTGTGGATCACATATCTTTAATTGAATAGAAATGAATTTCATTCAGTTAGGTCTCATACGTTGAGAAGTCGGATGTTCCTAAAGGAGCAAGCAATTGGTCCTGTGTTATTACAACTAGAATGTAAAGTTCTGTATAGCCGAAATGGATCAGCTGAGCCCAGATTCTTTTTCTTTTCTCTATGAGGGTAATTCTAACTCAAATTTGTTCAGCAGAATACCAAAGGGACTGGGTGCAGTACGTCAAGTTTTACACATTGACAATATTACTCTTCAGGCCCTTAGTAAGATTGAGAAAGCATTAAGGCAGCGTAATACACAGAAACAGAGCCAGCACCATCATTCAATATGATCAAAGCTGATCAACAGAAATCAGTACCTGCTTTGTAACCATATCCCTTGATTCCATTAGCCGTCGGAGCTATATCTAACCCCCTCTTGAAAAATCTAATGGATTGGCCTCCACTGCCATCTGTGGCAGAGAATTCCACAGATTCACAACTCTCCGGGTGAAAACGTTTTTCTTCATCTCAGTCCTAAATGGTCTACCTTTTATTTTTAAACTGTGACATTTGGTTCTGGACTCCCCCAACATCAGGAACATTTTTCCTGCATCTAGCCTGTTCAATCCCTTAATACTTGACAGACTGGTAAAAATTATCCTCTTATTTTTATTCTGTCTGAAATGCTCCTTTCCATTGTAGAGTATTCTTGCTGATATAATAACCAGCATATCAACCATGTATATTCATCAATCTGTACTGTTCCTGCTAGGATCAGTGCCACTTCAATCCATTGCTAAACACTTTGAAGGGGAAAAAAGTAGATTAAATGGCACAGAAATAAAATTATTGCTTTTAAAGCATTGAGTGAAGAATTCTGAAATATATTGTCGGTTTGAAGTCACTGTAAAATAGTGTGGTTGTGTAAAGCATTAACTTTCTAGATAACATTGGATGAGAACTGTCAAAAACACTCAACGTCATAAAATAAAAATAAAAATACTCAGAGGGATTTATAAATAATGTAACACACATTTGAAGATGCTAAACCTAAACTGATGGTAGTGCTTTCAAAGTGATCATTTTACAAACATTGAGATGTAATGATACTATTTGTACTCCTGACAAAGACACTTAGTTTATCACCAACATAATGGCAGCACAGAATAGTGACGGTCAAACTCCGACATATGTATTACTTTATTTTTAATGCCTAGTCACACTAAGCAAAATGATTAATAAGTGAAAGCTACTTTCCCAAAGCTTTGCTTCTTTGGATTATTTTAATCCCATAAAATATTCAAAAGGCAGGGTCCAAGTTAGAAATCAAATTTCCTACTGGCTGCGTATAAAAGAGAGGCAAGTTCTTGAGGTCAAAATGCTGCAACTCAGGACAAAGTGCAGTTTTTAGTCATCATCAGGCTTCAGAAAGAAAGATAAATAACACGCAGGTAATGTCCTTTACTTTTAATCCAGTAGTTGCTGGAGGAGTCGTAATAGCAGATGCTATTAATATTAATAGCAGAACTGCAGATGCTGGTTTAAACCGAAGATAGACACAAAATGCTGGAATCACTCAGCGGGACAGGCAGCATCTCTGGAGAATTGAATTGAATTGAATTGAATTTCCTTTATTGTCATTCAGTCCTTTCAGTCTGAACGAAATTTTGTGCCTGCAGTCATACATACAATAATAGACAACAGAACAGAGAGTAAACACAAATTAACATCCACCACAGTGAGTCCACCAAGCACCTCCTCACTGTGATGGAGGCAAAAATATTAGGGCTGCAGTCTCTTCCCTCCTCTTCTCCCTTCTGTGCTGAGGCGATACCCCACCGGGTGATGGTAAATCAGTCCCGCGGCTCGCCGAGGGAATGGGCCAGTTCAAACTCCGCGGATGCAGCTGTTGACGACGTTGTCCACTGGCCCGCGGCTGAACCCCGGTCTCAGGTCCCCGCCGCCAGAACGCCGTCTCAGCCACGGTTCCAGCCCCGAGCCGGGTCGCCCTCACGTGAGCGTCTCAGCTCCGTGCCAGGCCGCCCTCACGGGAGCGCCGTTACCCTCGAGCTGGTCCGCCCCGACGGGAGCGCCGTTCCACCCTCGAGCTTGGCAGAAGGAAGAGAAGGAATGGGTGACTTTTCCGGTCGAGACGCTTCAGTCTGAAGAAGAGTCATAACACGAAACATCACCTATTCCATCTATCCAGAGATGCTGCCTGTCTCGCTGAGTTACTCCAGCATTTTGTGTCTATCTTGGGGAGGTGTCCCTGACGACTGCAGGAAGTGTGCCAAGCCAATTGGGTGTCTCAACACAGCAATTTGACTGCGGGGCAGTGGAAGATTGCGTGGCTAATTTTAAGCTGCGGTGGGCAATGAAAGGCCCCGCGAACAGGCCGATTCAAGCTCCGCTCTATGATCTTTGCTCCACCAGAACGTCTCCCTCCTCCAATCACCACGCTCTATCTTCAGTCCCACCCCCCTACTTCCGCCTCTAGCCGATACCTCCCTCGTTCAATTATCGTGAAGCATGGTGGTGGGCAGCATCATGCTGTGGGGATGTTTCTCAGCGGCAGGAACTGGGAGACTAGTCCAGCATTTGTGGGAAAGATGAACCGAGCAAAGTACAGCGAGATCTTTGATGAAAACCTGCTGCAGAGCGTTTTGGACCTCATACTGGGACAGAGGTTCACCTTTCAACAGGACAACAACCCTAAGTACACAGCCAAGACAACGTCAGAGTGGCTTCATGACAAGTCTCTGCCTGTCTTGCCGGGTTAACCTACAACCCTGCCTGGACTTACGGAAACAATGGCCCAGGCTTAAAGCCAGCGTGGAGTAGCAGTGCTAACTCCACGGCTCCGGGCTGGTGTGCCATCAGTCCAGGCAGGGCTGTAGGTTAACCCAGTGAGACAGGCAGAGTTGAGCTGGATTTAGCGCTGCTTCCCCGTGCTGGCTGTGGGCCTGGGGGTGTGTCGCTTCCGTCCGACTCCCGAGGTCTCTGGCTGCCCCCGGGGGGGAGGGGGTGGGGCACTCAGGATGGGACGGGGATTGGCCGTTGGCGGTTCGGCAGTGGTTGAAGCACCGGAGACCCGGTTCGGTCCTGGCTGCGGATGAGGCGCAGGTCTGTGGCACAACTGCCGAGGGGTTTTATCGCTTGTAACCTTTGACAAATCCCATGATGCCTAGCATTTTCGGAATACTGAACTCACTTATTGCCTAAAGAGGTTGGTGCAAACAAATGTCAAAAATATGTGTTCACATCCTGATTGAGGCACAGTACTGTAAGGAAAGGCTCCGGAAACAAGGGTGCTGGAAAATCGGTGGGTGGACCAACAAATAATATTGTCATATACAAACCAGATCCCACAAAACAAAACAAATTGAGTTGCTGCCACGTTGCACACACAGTTAAATGAATACCAATTGCATAATATTTAATTATTATGGTCGACAAATATGTTGTGCTGATTTCAGTCTTATACTACTTTCAGGGTAACACGAGGGATAATCACCATAACAAGGACACACCTTTAAGAGTTTGTTTTACACTAAGATTACATGCACTAACATTTTACTTGACAGGAAAATGAAATAATGTGGAACATATCTATTTACTGCTATAATTATTATTATTACATTGCTCCATTAAACGTTAAAAATCTTCTCCAGAGTTACAACACAGGCAAGCCAAGCCACACAAGGAGATGCTCGGGCAAATGAACCAAAAATTGCCAATTGGCAGAATCTAAGAATTGACGAGAGTCATAGAGATGTATAACACGGAAACAGGTTCTTTACACCAATTCCTCCGTTTTCCTGAATTGGTCACTTTAAGAGGGATAAGGGCCTTATCCCTCTAAACTTTTCTCATTCATGAGCCTGTCCAAATGTCTTTTAAACATTGTAATTATATCGGCACCTGCCATTTCCTCTGGCAGCTTATCCCATATGCCCTCTACCTCTATGTGACAAATCTGTCCCTCACGTCTCCTTAAATCTTTCCCTTCTCATCCTAAACCTGTGCTCTCTAGATTTACTGACCATCCACCTTATTCAATGCATCATCTTATATTACTAAAAGTCTGATCTTGACCACTTTTGGCCCACTGTGCAGTGATTTCCGCGAGAACGCCGCCACCTACAGCCGTCATTTTTGGCCATCTCACTCAGAGCCCCGCTCGGCATTTCAGGACTGGAGGATTTTTCCCATCGATGAAAATTCAGAGAGATATTAACAATTTTTTTTAAATCAGGGGTAAGGGTAATAAGGGGTAAGGGTAAGAACAGTCAGCCATGGCTCAGTAAAACTATAAAGGATAGTATTCGGCTGAAGGCAAGGGCATATAAGGTAGCCAGAGATAGTGGGAGGGTAGAGGATTGGGAAGCATTTAAAGGTCAGCAAAAAATAACTAAGAGATTAATTAAGACGGGGAAAATAGACTATGAAAGGAATTTAGCGAACAACATAAAAACTAATAGTAAGAGTTTTTATAGCTATATAAAAAGAAAAAGGGTGGCTAAGGTGAACGTTGGTCCATTGGAGGGTGAGACTGGAGAGTTGTTGGTGGGGAACATGGAAATGGAAATTGCATTAAATGAGTATTTTGTATCAGTCTTCACCATAGAAGACACAAAAAATATTCCAACGCTGGATAAAAAGGGGGCGGTAGTAATGGAGGAGCTTAATACTATTAAGATAACCAAGGAGGTGGTATTAGGGTAATTGATGAGACTGAAGGAGGATAAATCCCCTGGGCCTGATGGATGACATCCAAGGGTCTTGAGGGAGATAGCGGTGGGGATTGTGGATGCATTGGTGATAATTGTCCAAAACTCCCTGGAGGCAGGAACGGTCCCAGTGGATTGGAAAATGGCCAATGTAACACCTATATTGAAAAAAGGAAGGAAACAGAAGGCGGGTAACTATAGACCGGTTAGTCTAACATCGGTGGTGGGTAAAATGTTAGAGACAATTATTAAAGAAACACTAACGGGGCACTTGGATAAACATGACTTCATCGGACAGAACCAACATGGTTTTGTGAAGGGGAGGTCCTGGTTAACGAATCTGCTCGAATTCTTTGAGGAAGTAACAACCCGGGTGGATAAAGGGGAACCGGTGGATGTGGTATACTTGGACTTCCAAAAGGCTTTTGACAAGGTGCCACATAAGAGACTATTGCTAAAAATAAAAAATTATGGGATTGGGGGTAATATATTAGCATGGGTAGAGGATTGGCTAACAAATAGGAAGCAGAGAGTGGGGATAAATGGTTCATACTCGGGATGGCAACCGGTAACTAGCGGGGTTCAGCAAGGGTCGGTGCTGGGACCCCAGTTGTTCACAATTTATATAAATGATTTGGAGGAGGGAACCAAGTGTAATATATCAAAATTTGCGGACGATACAAAAATGGGTGCAAAAGTAGGGGATGAGGAGGATAGGAAGAGTCTGCAAAAGGATATAGATAAGCTAGGTGAGTGGGCAACAACTTGGCAGATGAAATTTAATACTAATAAATGTGAAGTCATTCACTTTGGGAAAAAAAATGATAGGGCAAGTTATTTTCTAAATGAAGAGGAGCTGCGTTGTAATGCAACGCAAAGGGATCTAGGGGTATTAGTACATGAATCACTGAAAGTTAGTATGCAGGTGCAGCAAGCAATCAGGAAGGCCAATGGAGTTTTGGCCTTTATTGCTAGGGGGATTGAGTATAAAAACACGGAGGTCTTGCTGCAGCTGTACACAGTATTAGTGAGACCACATTTGGAATACTGTGTACAGTTCTGGGGTCCATACTTAAGAAAGGATGTACTAGCCCTGGAGGCAGTGCAGCGAAGGTTTACAAGATTAACTCCTGCAATGAGGGGATTGACATATGAGGAAAGGTTAAGTAGGCTGGAACTCAACTATTTGAAGATTAGAAGAATGAGAGGCGATCTCATTGAAACATATAAGATCGTGAGGGGCCTTGATCGGGTGGATGCACCGAGGATGTTCCCAATGATCGGGGAAACTAGAACTAGGGGACATAGTTGCAGAATAAGGGGGGGCTCTTGTAAAACTGAGATGAGGAAGAACTTCTTCACCCAGAGGGTGGTTAATTTATGGAATTCACTGCCCCAGGGAGCAGTGGAAGCAGAAACTTTAAATATATTTAAGACTAAAATAGATGTTTTTTTAGCTGCCAAGGGGATAAGGGGCTACGGGGAGAGGGCAGGGATATGGACCTAGGTATGGTTAGTATAGTAAGACCTGAGTGATCTCCTGGACAAGTGTCGATCGCCTAGATTGGGGTCGGAGAGGAATTTCCCGTTTTTTTTTCCCGAATTGGACCTGGGTTTTTATCCGGTTTTTTGCCTCCCCCAGGAGATCACGAGGTTCTTGGGGTGGAGAGGGGTGATAGCGGTATAAAGGGGAGGGTAGTGTCTTGTGTTCTGTGTCTTGTGTCTACTGTTTGTGGGTAAGTGTGTCTGTTTAGTGTTCAGCCATGAGCGAGTGGCGGTGCGGGCTCGATGGACCTGGTGGTCTGCTCTCGCACCTACTTTCTATGTTTCTAAATCACCATTCTCTCTGCTGCACCCGCTGGCGGCAGGGGGGAGGGACTATAAAACCCGGAAGTGTAGTCCTTCACTCAGTCTCTGCCAGACCCAGGAAGCGAGAGGGTCACGGCTCTCTGAGCTGCGAATAACACTGAACGCACGTCTACTCCACGGTGAGTCCCCTCGATGCGGCTGTAAAGTGGCTGCAGCCCAATTGTTTCCCTCGCCTTTTTAAAAAGTTTGTGTTCACAAAATGAATTTTGGTTGTCAGGTAGCTGCAGCCCAGTTGTTTGCCTCGCCTTTTTTTTTAACATGTTTGTGTTCGCAAAGTGAATTTTTGTTGTCAGGTGGTTCCAGCCCAATTGTTTGCCTCGCCTTTTAGACAAGTTTGTATTCACAAAATGAATTTTGGTTGTAAGGTGGCTGAAGCTCAATTGTTTGCCTTGGCTTGGCTGTTAAAATCGTTGCAACAGTTGGATGCCAGCCAAAGAATCTATTCGGCCCACAATGTCTATACTAGCCCTCTGGAAACCAGTACCTTCGGCCCGCATATTAGTGCAACAGACAGCCCCCCCCCCCCACTGGCGAGCAATATTGGAATTGGTGGAGAGGTGGAATATTGCATTGGTGGCCAGCCCTCCCGTGTGATGCTGGGACCCAACGGGTCCCACTTAGTCTAGTGATTTTATAAATGTCTGTAAGATCATCCCTCAGCCTCTTATTCCAGGGGAAATAGTCCCAAGCTCTCCAGTCTCTCCTCAAAACTAAAGCCCTCCAGCCCAGCAACATCCATGAGAATCTTCTCTGCATCCTTCCTGCTTATGGCCCTGTCCCATGGTACGTTAATTCCAAGAGCTCATGTTGAAAAATGTCCATGAGAGCCCCGAGTACCGACGAGCGGCCATTACCGTAAATCTCATAAATCCTACCGTAAATCCTTTGTATGATATGGTGACTAATGGCCCTATCCCACGGTACGAGTTAATTTCAAGAGCTCTCCGGAGTTTTCCCTGACTCGAACTCAGAGATTTACGGTAATGGCCCCTCGTCAGTACTCGGGGCTCTCGTGGACATTTTTCAACATGTTGAAAAATCTTCACGAGTCTTCCCGTGCTTACCTGCCATTAGCGAGTCTTCCCGAGTACCTGCCGTTAGCGTTACGAGCCGCTAAGAGATGTCCCCGAGCTCCGACATACCCGCTACGTTCATTCTCCGTGCTTACCACGAGTTATCACAGGGAGAACATGCAAACTCCATGTGATCACAGGGAAAACATGCCAACTCCATGTGGTCACAGGGCGAACATGCAAACTCCATGTGGTCACAGGGTGACATGCAAACTCCATGTGGTCACAGGGAGAACATGCCAACTCCATGTGGTCACAGGGAGAACATGCACATGTGGTCAAACTCCATGTGGTCACGGGGAAAACATGCCAACTCCATGTGGTCACAGGGAGAACATGCCAACTCCATGTGGTCACAGGGAGAACATGCAATCTCCATACAATGTCAGGATCAAACCCGGGTCTCCAGCGCTGCAAGGCAGCAACTACCACTGTGCTACTATGCTGCCTTTGTGCGTTATTGAGTTGATTGACTCTGCGGATCCTTCCTAAAAGTGGGAAATGTTTGTAGCTTGTCTATTGATAACACTTCTTTAGGTTACCCTGTCATGAATGAAACAGCTTCAGGATGTTGGCACACAATGACAGAGTGGGCTCCAAGGAAATCATGCCAAGTGCAGCATATACTGGGAGAGATCAAACAGAACCTCCATGTTCAGTCAATACACTGCTCAATACATTGTTAATAATCTCCAGTGATCAACAGACATTCAGCTGCATCACACTCCTTTTACACATTCGCATTTTTGATTTCCTTTCACAAGTTGTGGCTGCAAAATATTTTGTGAAGATTTTTTGGTTATAAACAAGGCATCAGAATGTTGTGCTACATCCCGGGGTGTCAGAGTCAAGGTCATTCTCAAGGGGGAGGGGGTTCAAGGTGGTTTCAGGTCAAGGGGTTGTCAAGTCTCACTCAAGGGGGAGGTTGAACAGCCAGAAGTCATTGTACATACAGTATTGATACTAACAACATAGGTTAAAAAAAGGGACGGGTTAATTCATATTTAATACTAGACTAAGTGGGACCCGTTGCGTCCCATGTTCTCACGGGAAGGCTGTTCCCCCGACGCAATATTCCACCTCTCCACCAATTCCAATATTGGTGGCTTGTGGGGGGGGGGGGCTTTCTGGAGCGCTGGTATGGGTTCTTGAGGTGGCAGCTCATTCCCTCAAGCCTGATCTGCTGGCAGCTCACTCACGGCGGGTGGGCTGGCAGTTGACACATGGCTATTCCTTGAAATTCCAATTCAAGCAGTGTGCAAGGTCACCAAATTTACATCCAGTTTCCTACCATTTTAAGCAGGGTGCAAGGCCACCAAATTCAAGTGCAGTTTCCTACCACCAAGCAGAGTGCAAGACCACCAAATTCAAGTGCAGTTTCATACCACTTTCAGCAGGGTGCAAGGCCACCTAATTCAGTGCAGGTTCATACCATTTCAAGCAGGATGCAAGACCGCCAAATTCAAGTGCAGTTTCATTCCACTTCAAGAATGGGTGCAAGACCACCAAATTCAAGTGCCGTTTCATTCCATTTCAAGTAGGTTGCAAGGCCACCAAATTCAAATGCAGCTTCATACCATTTCATGCAGGGTGAAACCACCATAAAACCACACAAAACACCAAGCTCACAGTTCAGTAGACATTCAGTGTGTTCAGTTGATTCACAGCTCAGATAGTCATGGCCTCTCCCTCCCCCATCATGCAGAGACTGAGCCACACCCACACTTCTGGGTTTTATAACCCGCCCAGCCCCCGAAAATGGTTTGGCCTGCATGGCGTGATTGACAAGAGAGAGATTCTCAAGATTCTTTAAACACTAATAACACTTTTATTTTTCATTGATGGGAAGAATTCTCTGCACCTGCACCAGCAGAGGGGGACTAAGTAAGATGGTCAAAAATCACAGCTGTAAGTCGTAGCATTTTATTTAAAATCGATATACAGTGCAAACAGGAAGTAAGTGCATTAGCAGTATTGCCTTTTAACTTCAAGCCAAAGCACCCAAGCCACCATTTGCAGTAAGTAGTACCTTTCAACTTCAAGCCAAAGCACCCAAGCCACCATTTCCAGTAAGTAGTGCCTTTCAGCTTCAAGCCAAAGCACCCAAGCCACCATTTGCAGTAAGAAGTACCTTTCAACTTCAAGCCAAAACACCCGAACCGCCATTTGCAGTAAGTAGTCCCTTTCACCTTCAAACCAAAGCACCCGCCACCATTTGCAGTAAGTAGTGCCTTTTAACTTCAAGCCAAAGCACCCAAACAACCATTTGCAGGCAGTGCCATTTTACTTCAAACAAACCATATTTTCATTTTCAAACCACATTAAGGGGACTCACAGTTTAGTAGACATTTGTCCAGTGTTATTCAGAGCTCAGAGAGACGTGACCCTTTGGCTTCATCCATCTTGCAGATAATGAGTGAGGACACCACTTACTTGTTTATAGTCCATCCCCTCCCTCCAGCAGGAGCAGCAAAGGGAATGGTGATTTAAAAAAAAAACATTAATATCTCTCTGATTTGTCATCCATGGGAAAAAATCCTCCAGTCCTGGAGGCGGAGGGGGGCTCTGAGCGAGGTGGCCAAAAATGACGGCCGTAGCTGATGGCGTTTCTCCCGGAAATCGCAACACAGCGAGCCAAAAAAGCGGTCAAGATCAGACTTTTAGTAGTATATATGGAGTTAGGAAAGAGGGTAAAATGTAGAACCTCTAAGATAGTAATCTCTGAGTTACTCCCAGTGCCACGTGCCAATGAGGGTATAAATAGAAAACATAGACCAGATGAGGGGGTTCAGGTTCTTGGATTGTTGGGGGGTTTCTGGTGCAGAGGTGACCCATATGAGAGGATGGGTTGCACCTGAACTGGGACGTGACCAATATTCCAGGTGGGAGTTTTGAAAGCGATACCCGTGAAGGTTTAAACTAGATTGGCAGTGGGGTGGGTCCAAAATAAGATAAGTGGCAGATGTGAACTTGGGAGCAAATACTGTAGTCAAAGAGAATATGTTTAGTTGTCTGGACATCCAGGAACGCAACATCAAGAGAGGGAATAGGTGAATATGCAAGTGTCTAAAGGCGGATAGATCCAGAGTATGGATTGACTCTCTTCGACTGGGATCTCATAGCCATACCAAACATATGGCTGAAAGAAGGGCAGGACTGGTAACTCAATCTTCTAGGGTACAGATGCTACATGCATGATAGAGGGAAAGGTAAGATATGAAGGATGGGTAGCCTTTGTTGTTGAGGGAATACTTAGAGTAAATTCACTTTGTGGATCATATGCTAAGCTGTCTTGAAGGTTTTATCACATGGAATCCAGGTGTGGGTAACTGATTGATTTGATGATAGGAATCCAAAGATGATGGTGCCAATGCCATTCAATTTAGGTATGTTACAAAAACCTACCTGAATCGTGGCTGAGCATCTGCCCCACCTCTTGTGTGTGATTTTGGCGCTGTTTAGAGGGGGCGGGTTTAAAACGCGATTTTTACTAGGCTGTTGCAATCGAAAATGTTCAGCCTAGTAAATCATTAACGGAAAATCGCTGAAAGACCCCGTCGCAAAAGGTATTATTAGTTTTTATGGCCTTGTAAAATAGTTAGAGTAGTTTAAAAAGCACTCTCTAAACTCGCAACCTCTCGCAGCCCCAGGGTTTTATAAAGCAAACCATTAAAGGTATGTACCTTATTTTTACATTAAATGGGGCATGTATATAACCCTGTATATAAAGTTTTCTATAGCGAGTAGCTCATTTTGGGCTCTTTATATCCCGTAGTATTTTTCTGGGCATTTGAGGGCACAAATCCAGCGCAATGTGAACGTTCAATGTGAATTGCTATTCAATTCATATAAGTGCAAGATGTTACATGTTAGGAGATAAAAGCAGTGCATGATATTCACAGTGAACAGCCCTGAGGTGTAAATAACTCCCTTAAAAGTGACATCACAGGTAGACAAGGTAATAAAGAAGGAATTTGGCACATTGACCTTTATCAGTCAGAGCATTAAATACAGGAGCTGGGACATTATGTTGCATTGTACATGATGTTGGCAAGACCGCACATGGAGTATTGTGTAATCTTGGTTACGCTACTATAGAGAAAAAGTCATTCAGCTGAAAGGAGTGCAAAGACTAGTTACAAGAATGTTGCCAGTACATGAGGGCCTGAGTTTGGGCAGATGTTGGACTGGTTAAGTCTTTATTCCCTGGAGCGCACGAGACTGAGGGGTGAACTTATAGTGCATAAAATCCTGAGGAGCATAATAAGGTCAATGGACACAGACTTTGTTCAAGGAAAGGGGTAACATAAACTAGAAGGCACAGGTTTATAACCATATAACCATATAACCATATAACAATTACAGCACGGAAACAGGCCATCTCGACCCTTCTAGTCCGTGCCGAACACATATTCTTCCCTAGTCCCATATACCTGCACTCAGACCATAACCCTCCATTCCCTGCCCATCCATATAACTATCCAATTTATTTTTAAATGATAAAAACAAACCTGCCTCCACCACCTTCACTGGAAGCTCATTCCACACAGCTACCACTCTCTGAGTAAAGAAGTTCCCCCTCATGTTACCCCTAAACTTCAGTCCCTTAATTCTCAAGTCATGTCCCCTTGTTTGAATCTTCGCTACTCTCCGTGGGAAAAGCTTTTCCACGTCAACTCTGTCTATCCCTCTCATCATTTTAAAAACCTCTATCAAGTCCCCCCTTAACCTTCTGCGCTCCAAAGAATAAAGCCCTAACTTGTTCAACCTTTCTCTGTAACTTAGTTGCTGAAACCCAGGCAACATTCTAGTAAATCTCCTCTGTACTCTCTCTATTTTGTTGACATCCTTCCTATAATTAGGCGACCAAAATTGTACACCATACTCCAGAATTGGCCTCACCAATGCCTTGTACAATTTTAACATTACATCCCAACTTCTATACTCAATGCTCTGATTTATAAAGGCCAGCACACCAAAAGCTTTCTTTACCACCCTATCTACATGAGATTCCACTTTCAGGAAACTGTGCACAGTTATTCCCAGATCCCTCTGTTCACCTACATTCTTCAATTCCCTACCATTTACCATGTACGTCCTATTTTGATTTGTCCTGCCAAGATGTAGCACCTCACACTTATCAGCATTAAACTCCATCTGCCATCTTTCAGCCCACTCTTCCAACTGGCATAAATCTCTCTGTAGACTTTGAAACTCTACTTCATTACCCGCAACCCCACCTATCTTAGTATCATCTGCATACTTACTAATCCAATTTACCACACCATCATCCAGATCATTGATGTACATGACAAACAACAGTGGACCCAACACAGATCCCTGTGGCACCCCACTCGTCACTGGCCTCCAACCTGACAAACAACCATCCACCATTACTCTCTGGCATCTCCCATTCAGCCACTGTTGAATCCATCTTGCTACTCCACCATTAATACCCAACCATTGAACCTTCTTAACCAACCTTCCATGAGGGAGTTTAATGTGAGAGAGGAAAGATGTTAAAAGCACATGAAGGATCAACTTCTTCACACAGAGGGTGGTGCAAATATGGAACAGCTATCATCAAAAGTGGTGGAGCCAGGCACAATACCACTATTTCAAAGTCCTTTGAGCAGGTACACAGACTGGAAAGGATAAGAGTGATATGTGTAGGTATGTTGCAAAGCATACCTGAAGTGTTGCTGAAAACCTGTCCCAGCCCGTGTGTGCGATTTTGGCGCTGTTTAGAGGGGGGCGGGTTTAAAACGCGATTTTCCCTAGTCTGTTCAAATTGAGGATGTTCAGCCTAGTTAATTATTAACGAAAAAAATCGCTGGAAGATTCCGTCGCTTTAGCTATTATTACTTTTAAGGGCTTTTAGTTGTTATAGTAGTTTAAAAATTAACCTCTAAACCCCCGACCGCCGGCAACCAGCCGGATCTCATACAGGGGACAACAGAAGGTAGGCTGTTTATTTTTACATTAAAAAGGGCTTATAAGATACCTTTATACAAAGTTTAATGTTGCGAGTAGCTCATTTGGGGCCCATTATATCCCGCAGTATTTTTCTGGGCATTTGGGGCACAAATCCACCGCAATGTGAACGTTCTAAACCAGCGCGTTCACAGGATCCCACTAGAAAGCTGATTTAAATTTATTTTAATTTACAGCAATTGAACACTAAATTCCTTCCATTTGGCCTATAAATTAATGTCAATGAGATTTAAAAATCATGTTTATTGTGAATTATTTGTAAATATTATTTGGACACTTAGGCTATTTAAAAATGTTAATCATTTATTAAGAAATGGATAGATGTTTAGATCTAGTAATTGAAGTTTGAAATTAGCTAGAATTGGGTAACTAACTAATTATATGCTTTAATTTCAGGTCATCCTAGTAAGATTGTTTTATATTTGTTTCAGAATGCTTCAATCTATGATCACTGAAAATTTCATTCAGTTCTCTTAATTTTTAAGAAAGTTATGGGCTTTTGACTGTCCACGATCACAGCTTTTTTGTTATGTCAATAGAAAATCAATAGGGAACAAGATGCTAATTTCCGAGTATGAAAATGACCATAACTTTTTTAAATACTTGAGATATGAAAGTGAATTAGGTGTCAAATTAAACTTCTTTTTATGCTTTATCTGATGGGATAAATTGCAGACTTGATTTTTAAAATCTCAAAATTTTGTACCATTGCTAATATGTGTTAAATGGTACCCGGACGGGGAGTCGAAGGATGAGAAGCCGAGGCGAAGAAGTGGAAGCCAAGATACCGAGCGGAAACAATGCCAAAAAGTCTAATAACTGAATAGACACGAGGAAGAAAAGCTAAATAACCAAACGGACACGATGCCGAAAAGCTAAATAACCTAACAGATGTGACGCCGAAAAGATAATAACTGAACGGAAATCATGCAGAAAAACCAAATAACCGAACGGAAATTACGCTGAAAAGCCAAATAACCGAAAGAACGCGACGCCGAAATGCCAAATAATGGACATGAAGTCTCCGGGGATGGAATTTGTCCAAGACCTTGTCAGCGATTGGTCCAGATCCCCACGTCCATCACATTACTGGTGGGTGGGGGGGGATTTTTAATTTTCCTTCGCCGTTTTTGGACTGCCAAAGATCATAGACCGTATTATTTTTGTAATTGTTGATCTAACACGGTGCTTGAGGTTAAGAGACTGGAATCTCTCTCTCTGTCTGTCTCTCTCTCTCACTCATTCTTTCTCACTCTCTCTCCCCCCTCCATCGCACCCGTTCGGTTATTTGGCTTTTCGGCGTTGTGCCGTTCGGTTATTTGGTTTTTCGGCGATGTGTCCGATCGGTTATTTGATTTTTCAACATCGTGTCCGTTAGGTTATTTGGCTTTTCAGCATCGTGTCCGATCGGTATCTTGGCTTCCACTTCTTCGCTTCGGCTTCTCGTCCTTCGACGCTCTGTCTGCACACGGTGTTAAGTGCAAAAAAACGAGCTAGCTTAAATGGGAATTGTGGTTAGAATAGACAAGTTGGGCCAAAGGGCAGTATCTGTTGTATTACTCAGTATTGAGAGCATAATTGGTGCAGTGTAAATGGTATTCAGCGATAAGACAGAATTCCTCCTCATAGGCTCCAAAGCCACACTCAGCAAAATCAATAACCCCACTCTCACCATCGACGGCACCACTGTCTCCCCATCTCCCCAGGGCCCGCAACCTTGGCGTGATCTTTGATTCCACCCTCTCCCTTGAGCCTCACATCCGCCATGTCATTAAAACCTCCTTCTTTCATCTCTGCAACATCGCCAAACTCAGACCCTCTCTCACACCTCCCGCTGCTGAAAGACTCATCCATGCCTTCATCTCCTTCCGACTGGACTATTGCAACTCACTTCTCCTTGGCATCAGCTCCACCTACATCAACCGACTCCAACTGGTCCAGTACGCAGCCGCCCGACTCATCACCAACACCAAATCCTGGCATCACATCACTCCAGTCCTCAAACAACTCCACTGGCTTCCCATCTCCCACCGGATCACCTACAAAATCCTGATCCTCACCTACAAAGCCCTCCACCATCTGGCCCCCCCATATCTCACTGACCTCCTCTCCCCTTACCAACCCTCATGGTCCCTCAGATCCACATCAGCCGGTCTCCTCTCCATCCACAAGTCCAACCTCCGCAGTTTTGGGGACAGAGCCTTCTCCAGGGCAGCTCCCAGGCTCTGGAACTCCCTCCCCCAACTGATCCGCAATTCTGTGTCCCTCACCATCTTCCAGTCCCGCCTCAAGACCCATCTCTTCACCTCTGCCTATCCTCAGCCCCACGTCCCCCTCCCTTTTCATCTGTGCATTAATTGCCTCATATTGTGTTTTGAATTGAATTCTGTCTTTACTTTGAGTACTAGTCATGTCTCTACTATTTATTTCATTCCCCTTACATGTTTTTCCTCTACCTGCTAAATTTTTGTAAGGTGTCCTTGAGACTCTTGAAAGGTGCCCATAAATAAAATTTATTATTATTATTATTATTATTATTATTATTATTATTATTATTATTATTATTATTATTATTATTATTATTATTATTATTCACTCAATCTTTCTATGCAGAGATTGTGAAGGCTTTCCAGCATTGTGGTATCAGGTATTGATCGTGGATCAAATAAATCAGTGGAGCATGGCCTATGAATTTCTGTTTGCTAAAACACCACTACAGATGAGAACATAAGGTTTTGTTTTAACCGCATAAAATAGACGAAGTAATTAAAGAAAAATATTAAAAGGAATTGATTTGCATAATGAAAATTATAATATATGCCAGAAAAATTACATTCTGAAAATAAATGCTGCATCCCTACAATCATTTATATATTTACAATACAACTTAAAGCACAAGGCATTGGGGGTTCAGTATTGATGTGGATAGAGAACTGGCTGGCAAACAGGAAGCAAAGAGTAGGAGTAAACGGGTCCTTTTCACAATGGCAGGCAGTGACTAGTGGGGTACCGCAAGGCTCAGTACTGGGACCCCAGCTATTTACAATATATATTAATGATTTGGACGAGGGAATTGAATGCAACATCTCCAAGTTTGCGGATGACACTAAGCTGGGGGGCAGTGTTAGCTGTGAGGAGGATGCTAGGAGACTGCAAGGTGACTTGGATAGGCTGGGTGAGTGGGCAAATGTTTGGCAGATGCAGTATAATGTGGATAAATGTGAGGTTATCCATTTTGGTGGCAAAAACGGGAAAGCAGACTATTATCTAAATGGTGGCCGATTGGGAAAGGGGGAGATGCAGCGAGACCTGGGTGTCATGGTACACCAGTCATTGAAGGTAGGCATGCAGGTGCAGCAGGCAGTAAAGAAAGTGAATGGTATGTTAGCTTTCATTGCAAAAGGATTTGAGTATAGGAGCAGGGAGGTTCTACTGTAGTTGTACAGGGTCTTGGTGAGACCACACCTGGAGTATTGCGTACAGTTTTGGTCTCCAAATCTGAGGAAGGACATTATTGCCATAGAGGGAGTGCAGAGACGGTTCACCAGACTGATTCCTGGGATGTCAGGACTGTCTTATGAAGAAAGACTGGATAGACTTGGTTTATACTCTCTAGAATTTAGAAGATTGAGAGGGGATCTTATAGGAACTTACAAAATTCTTAAGGGGTTGGACAGGCTAGATGCAGGAAGATTGTTCCCGATGTTGGGGAGGTCCAGGACAAGGGGTCACAGCTTAAGGATAAAGGGGAAATCCTTTAAAACCGAGATGAGAAGAACTTTTTTCACGCATAGAGTGGTGAATCTCTGGAACTCTCTGCCACAGAGGGTAGTTGAGGCCAGTTCATTGGCTATATTTAAGAGGGAGTTAGATGTGGCCCTTGTGACTAAGGGGATCAGGGGGTATGGAGAGAAGGCAGGTACGGGATACTGAGTTAGATGATCAGCCATGATCATATTGAATGGCAGTGCAGGCTCGAAGGGCCGAATGGCCTACTCCTGCACCTAATTTCGATGTTTCTAATACTGTCCTTATATAAATATACAATTAGAGGAGCAGTGAATGCTTTCTACCAATGTACCTTGGTCTCTAATGTAACAAATTAATAAGGGAAAATGTAATAGTATCAAAACAGATTATTAATTCATCGTCATTACTGTATGATGTTACAAAATATTATTAAAGCTGCACTAGAAGTGACAAATGCTGGAACACTGACATTTGATAGAGGGAATATATTTCTGATGCGGTTACCTTGTCATATGAGCTCTAATAAACTGCCTTCAACTGTAATATTAAGGTTTTTTTCGTTTAGGAGATTCTGAAAGAATGTCATGTATTTTAGTGCTTTCTGAATTTACTGAAGATATATAGCTGTATAAAATTCCAGATGTCACAGTTTCTCCACATTTATTTGATTGTCCCAAGAATGTAAGAAACCAGCAGACAAACAAGCAAGAATATAGAGCACCGTGAAAATTGGCATTGATCTTTCAAGATTATCCAAATTAATCTCTGTATAATCTACCTTCATTGCTGCATTATTCATCCTTATCCTAATACTTTAGTCCATTAATCTTTATTCAGCCAACAGTAGGATTAGACTGATACTGTGGGCTAGATGTTTCCATCAATTGATTATTTGTCAGAAGCTTAGAGACAATTTTATCCGGGCTGCTTTGGAAAGTATTCGGGAAAATTTACAACACAGTCAAACCCCATCCAAAGTGTACTTAGTTTACTTTAGTTTAGAGATACGGAGCAGAAACAGGTCCTTCAGCCCACCGAGTCTGTGCTGACCAGCGGACCACGCACACTAACACTATCCTACACATACTAGGAACAACTTACAATTATTCAAACCAATCACCTGCAACCCTGTACATCTTTGGAATGCGTGAGGAAACAAGAGATTGTGGAGTAAACCCATGAATGTCACGGGGAGAATTTACAAACTCCACATGGATAAGCACCTTTAGTCGGTGGCACTGTTGAACTGCTGTGGCTTGCCTGCAGTCCGTCTGTTTTAACTGTTTTTTTTCCGTCTTGTTTTCGTTAAATTTTAGTTTATTAGGTTGTGTTATGTGTGGGGGGGAGTGAAACATGTTTTTCTGTCTCTTCCTTTGGGGGGAAAGCGACTCTTTCTGTCGTATCCCCCTTCTCTGCCTCCGTCTGCACTGAGGCCTAATTGCGGAGCTGGCGGCCTCCAACTGCGACTGACCTCGAGGCTCCGGAAGCAGAGCCAGCCAGGACCCACCAACGTGAGGCTGGCCGAATTCGGAGCTGTGGCGGCGTTCCGGTGGCAGCCGCATGACTCGGGGCTGAGGCAGCGTTCTGGTGGCTGAGGCGGCATTCCGGTGGCGGCGACCTGAATCCGGGGCTCGGCTGCGGGTCAGTGGACGACATCGTCGGGAGCTCGCAGGTCACAGATTGATGACCTGTTTTTACGGAGCTTCCGAGGCAACAGCTGCGTCCGCTGGACTGGAGGGCGGCATCTTCGGCAGCTTCGACCACCCCGGGCCGCGGAACTTGAACCGGCCCGTTCGCGGAGCTCAGTTGAGCCGCGGGACTGAATTACCATCGCCCGGTGGGGTAACAACATCTGAGGCCTGGATCACCTCAGCGCTGAGGGAGAATAAGGAGGGAGGAGACAGTGACTAAGACTTTTGCCTCCATCACAGTGAGGAGGTGCCTGGGGAACTCACTGTGGTGGATGTTAATTTGTGTTTATTGTGTGTTTTGTTATTTATTATTATATGTATGACTGCAGGCAATGAAATTTCGTTCAGACCGAATGGTCTGAATGACAAATAAAGGAATCTAATCTAATCTAGCCAGGATCCCATCAGTCTACTTCTTCCTGACCGCTTGTGCTGCTTGTATGGAGTTTGTATGTTCTCCCTGTGACTGTGTTGGTTTTCTCTGGGTGCCCTGGTTTCCTCCCACATCCCAAAGACATACAGGTTTGTGGGTTAATTGGCTTTGGTAAAAATTGTAAATTGTTCCTAGTGCATAAGGTAGTGTTAGTGTATCGGGATTTCTGGTCGGCATGGATTCGGTCGGCTGAAAGACCTATTTGCACGCTGTCTACTCACACGGCCTTTACCTGTACGATGGTCTTACCTTCCACTACCTGCAACCTCCGGCAACCACCTTCAACTAGCATCGCAACCGGCTTCGACTAAAAAATTACCGGTTTTTAAAACGGCAACATATTTTTAGTCGCGGCTGGTTTTGAATTTTTTGAAATAATTGCTGGAACATAGAAGAAGCAGAAACCACTTTCGACCATTAGGGAGACTGACAAAAACCTCCGGGAACCACACGGAAACATTTGGTGGGGCGCAAAGTCTCCAGAGGTTTCTGTTCAGGTTTCTTAAGTGGGACAGGGGCATTACACTCCAATGCCTAATACTATATACTGCACTCTGGTATTTTTCTCTTAGCACTCCCTGTTGTTCTTTTGTATGACTTGATTGTATTAATGTACAGTATGATCTGTTTTTATTTGAGTGCAAGCAAAAAAAAGCCTTTCACTGTAGCTTGGTTTACATGACAATAACAAACCATTACCAAGAGATGTATGGAACAGCAACACAGACTAGCGCCCTCCACAATTGTGATGTGATCCAAGGGTAGGTTAATCAGAAATCATCTCTGCAGTGACACCAAAGGAAATGATGAGCATTATCAGATGAATTAATATAAATGTAATTTTACATTTTTCTAGTCTTATTACTGACATAAAATAGCATTTGAATCTTAATCCTGAACATGCTGAAAATTCTTATACAGCCTGCAGTATCTGTGCAATGAAAAGATTTAATGTAAATTCAAACCTTTGGTTCTTTCTTCATCTTCTCTCAACAACTTTAAATTTGCAGAATCCATGGAAATGTGCTCTTTTATTGTATTTTAATTACCTGTTTTCTGTTACCATTTGTGCCTCAGATTTAATAGTTTTTTTCTACATTTGTCCCCTTTTCTGTATATCACTCATTTTGTTATTTTAATCGGCGATTACACAGACCTTTCACATTCATTATTTTCCTTAACCCATTGAATTTGGCTCCGTACTGTCTGAAAATCATTTCTAATGAGAGGCTGCCAGTTGGACACATTAATTTGCCATCGAGGTTGTCTGGATTGCAGGGTGTTCAAACAGTTTCTGTTTTTCATTTAAGTATTTTGATTGAAACTATGAAAACGGAATGAACTGAGTAATGTCTGGAGAGATAAAGTTGTCAATGTAGTGTGATTGAAAAATAACACTTTTTACATGATGCAAAAAGATTGAATTATTTTAGTAGAGCATTTAATGCACTGGTACACTATATCCTGCAGTGTTGCTATCACCCTGAATTGTTGTTCAATGTTTTTCACCATAATATGCAATGTGATAACACAACAGCTCAACAGCAGACCTTCAGTTAGGAGCAGATCTCTGAGGATCTCAAGTATCTGGATATCTTTATGAAGGAAGGAACTGCAGATGCTGGTGTAAACCAAAGATAGACACAAAAAGCTGGAGTAACTCAGCGGACAGGCAACATCTCCAGAGAGAAAGAATGGGTGACATTTCAGGTTAAGACCCTTCTTCAGACGGAAAGGTCAGTGTGGGAATGGGAAGAAGAGTTAAAATACTTAGTAGCCAGGATATCAGGTAGGTCCAGCAAAGGTGTTCTGTGAACCGCCTGCCAAGTCTACGTTTGGTCTTGCCGATGAATTAGAGTCCACATCTTGAACAACGGATACCGTAGATGAATATCTTTATTCACTTCCAAAAATCATTCTCATGTCTCCTTGTTGCAATCTCTCCATGAAAACCATATCTTAGGTTGGTGAAGGTACACAAAAGAGCTGGAGAAACTCAGCGGGTGCAGCAGCATCAATGGAGTGAAGGAAATAGGCAACATTTCGGGCCGAAACCCTTCTTCAGACTGATGGGGAGTGGGGGCGGGGAGATCTTAATTCCAGTTACTGCGGATGAAGTACTTGTTTAGAATTAGCAATGAAATTCATTTCCTAAAGATTTGGGTCAAATGCAATTTATTTGTTGGGCTAGGCAAGAGGAACGTCTATGATGACAATAATTCAGACTGTAAAGGCCAATACTCAATTTTCTTGTAGATTTCCGTGAGAATATTATAAAAAAAGATAAAATTTCTTGGGAAGGATTATAGACAGCCCAGAGATATTTTGTAAAAGTATATGACGAAGTGCTTGCAGCATCAGGTTAATCCGAAGACTGATTTTCAATTATGTTTTAATTTTCAGAGATCGCAGAAAGGTTACATTGCAAATCAAACCCCTTTAGTTGATACTGCAAATTTCACAACTAAACATTCTAAGATTTGCAGAAACAATTAATCTTCTGATCTGAGAGCCAAATTGTGTTAGCACATTAATAAGTTTAGATCTTTGAATAATTCACAAGTATGGTAAATACATCGTCATCGGGTGGCACGGCGCGCGGCAGCCTCATCATCCGTCTGTTCGTTCTTTCACCCTCTTTGTTATTTTTGGTCTGTTGAAAAGCCCCCACCCCCGTGGCCTACCATCTGGATTGGCGCGGCCTTTCCTGCCAGAGACCGACCAGTGCCTCAGCGGAGACGCAGGACTGAATTACCATTGCGGAACAGGTGATGCCTTACCGGGGGTCGCCCGCCCGTGTTGAGGCTCCGGAGTGTTGGGCCAGCTGACTTGACGCTGTGGTTTGCGATGATTCCAGCCGCGGGCGGCGCTGACTTTTAACATCGTGGAGCTTGGGATCTTCCAGAGGATCGCCAGTGTTGGAGCTCCATCCAGCTCGGCCTGTGGACTTCTGGAGCCGCGGTCTCCAGTAGGAAGTGGCCGATTTGGAAACTCCAAGCCGCTGAGAGTGTTCTCCGTTCCGACGCCGGAGCTCCGATCATTCCGGCGAGAGGGCCTGAAACTTCAGGCCGCCCGTAGCGATGACTGCGGAGGGCCCGAAAGACCCCGACCACGGGTGAACAGAGAGGGAGAGGACTTTATTGCCTTTCCTCACAGTGGGAATCGTTGATTCTGCTGTGGGGGGATGTTCATGTTAAATTCTATCGTGTATTGTATTATTTTTATTCATATGGGAATTCAAATCTCACTGTACCAATTGGTGCATGCGAGAATAAATGTCGCTTGAACTCTTCTTGAACTCTACAGAATTCACTTTAAGAATGAATTTAATGAGATTTCTTACAGTATTGAGGATAATAGCAATTGCAAGATTATCATAAGTAACATCATGATAGCATCTTTACATTGAACCTATTTTATAATGCACATTAAAGGCATTCTTATTACATTAAAAATGTATTGGCAATATGGAGGCACATTGGCACAGCAGGTAGGCTGCTGCCTCATTGCACCAGAGACCTGATTTGATTCTGACTGTCTTGTACATTCTCCCTGTGACCACATGGGTTTTCTCAGGATGCTCCGGTTTCCTCCCACATCCCAAAGATGTGTAGGTTTGTCAGTTAATTGGCCTCTGTAAATTGCCCCTTGTGTGTATGGTATGAAGGTGGGATAATGTAGAACTAGTGTATGGATTGATTGACGGCCGGTGTGGACTCGGGGCCCCAAAGGGCCTGATTGCATCCTGGACCTCTAAACTAAACTGAACAATCAATCGTGCTTCAAATTCCATCTCCCAGATTTGTTTGGTAACATTGAGACTTCATAATGTTGCTGTGATCGTGATGTCATGGAAACCAGACCAGAACTTGTACATAAAAGTGCTTTGTATTTCATCTGTTTTACAATATCTGAGCAGTATCATTATGTTCTGCATTCTGTTTATTTTCTCTTTTACACAACCTGATATAATATTGTTTGATATGATTTGCCTGGATAGCGACACAAAACAAAGATTGCCACCAAGTTTTCAGGCACACTGGGAGTGCAGGAGAAAGAGAGGGGGTAGGACAGTGTTACTTGAAATTGGATTTCTCCGTAATAGGTTGAAAGGGACTGGACAAGGAGGTGCAAAATAGATTTGAGGTATGTGGAGATGAGTTCAATAGGGACCAAACCAGTCAATTAAATAATTAAATTGCACTCCATGTTATTTGAAATTCCCATACATATCTCTTATAACTAGATGGGTAGTAAACAATAACCAACATTTTCAGTCTTAAATGTGGATATATTTTGAATTTTTAAAAAAATGCTGGAGGAAGATGTTATCTGTGAAAGGGAATGGGAAGGCAGCATTTTGGGTCAGGACCCTTCTTCAGACTGGTTGGACGAGGGGCGAGAAATCTGGAAAAGAGAGGTAGAGGTGGGATAAAACCTGGCAAGTGATGGAGAATGGTTGGCAGGTTTAGTTTCGTTTTTTTTTAGTTTCAAGATACAGCACAGAAACAGGCCCTTCGGCTCATCGAGTCCGTGCTGAACATTGATCCCCGGTCACTAACACTATTCTATATACACTAGGGATAATTTATATTCATAGAAAGCCAATCAACCTACAAACTGGTACATCTTTGGAGTGTGGGAGGAAAGTGAAGATCTCGGACAAAACCCATGCGGTTACGGGGAGCAGGTATAAACTCCGTACAGACAGCGCCCATCGACGGGATTGAACACAGGTCTCTGGCGCTGAAAGCGCTGTAAGGCAGGGTGAAGTAAGATACAAAAGCTGAAAAGAAGCCAAAGGGGTATCAGATGAAGAAAGAAGAGGAAGACTGAAATGTGAGGGCAGAAGGATTAATATGGGTGGAAAGTAGGCAAGGCAAGGCAAGGCAACTTTATTTATATAGCACATTTCATACACGAGGCAGACTCAAAGTGCTTCACATAAAAACATGTCATACAATAAAATGAAATCATAAAATGAAATAAAATAGAACTAAAAGAAAAGAAAAGCAAAATTAAAAATGCATTATAAAAAGTGCAAAAGTTAAAAGTGCAATGTAGTTAAGATTTAGCTGAAAGCTAAAGTAAACATAAACGTTTTCAGTCTTGTTTTAAAAGTGGTCAAAGTTGAGGCAAGTCTTAAATCTTCAGGAAGTTTATTCCAGCTATTTGTTGCATAGTGACTAAATCCTGCTTTCCCATGTTTTGTATTTACTCTGGGAATCACTAACAGATTGGTTTCAGAAGATCTGAAAAAAATACAGGGAGAATAGAAACGTGGGGATCAATGGGAAATGTGGGAGTCAGGGGTTGGAGATGAATATACGAGGGAGGGAAAAGGAACAGAGTGATTGAGATTGTGGGGGGATGGTGATAGAAATGTGTGCACATGCGGGTGTGGAGTGCAAGGGAATTAGCGGGATAGTAATGGGGTTTTACTTGAAATTCACATGGATCTTCAACCTGTCTCTATCTCTGGCAACGGTCCCCAAGTGGCTGAAGTCACCTACCATAGTGCTGGTGCCGAAAAAGACAAAAATCACCAACCTGAACGGCTACCGTCCGGTTGCCTTCAAACCAATAACCATGAAGTGCTTTGAAAGGCTGGTCCTCTCGCATATCAAATCCAGCATCCCTGCCTCACTGGACTCTCATCAATCTGCATACAGGGCAAATAGATCCACAGAGGATGCCATCTCTCTAGCTCTTCACACTGTCCTGACTCACCTGGACAGACAGGGCACGTATGTGAGGATGCTCTTCATTGACTATAGCTCTGCATTCAATACGGTCATCCCCCACCAAGCTCACCACCAAACTCCACCAGCTAGGCCTCAGCTCGCCGATATGCGATTGGATTCAGAACTTTCTGACGGAGCGACCGCAGGCAGTGAGACTGGGCCCACACCTGTCCTCCACTATCACCCTGAGCACCGGCACACCACAGGGCTGTGTACTAAGCCCCATGCTCTACTCCCTCTTCACTCACGACTGTGTTCCTACATTCGCCACAAACACCATTGTCAAGTTTGCAGATGACACAACGGTGATCGGGCTGATCACCAATGGTGATGAAACACACTACAGAGCGGAGGTGCAGAGCCTGGCGGACTGGTGCTCAGATAACAACCTGTCACTAAACTCCTCTAAGACCAAGGAGCTGATCATCAACTTCAGGACACATAATGGAGAATACGCTCCAATCTCAACGGGGAAAGTGTGGAGAGAGTGTCCAGCTTTAAGTTTCTGGGCACACACATTTCAGAGGACCTCACATGGTCCACCAACACCGCTGCGCTGGTCAAGAAGGCACAGCAACGACTGTTGTTCCTGAGAACACTGAAAAATATTGGTCTTCCCCAACAGCTGCTGACAACCTTCTACCGCTGCACCACAGAGGGCACCCTAACATATGGCATTTATGTGTGGTATCTCAGCTGCACGGAGGCGGAGAGGAGAGCTCTTCAGAGGGTCATCCACAGAGTGCAGAAGATAATTAGGACACAGCTACCAGCCTTGGAGGGCATCTACCACACACAGTGCCTCAGGAAGGCCGTCAGCATCCATAAAGACTCCTCACAATCTTGCAATAGACTGTTCGAACTACTTCCCTCTGGCAGACGTTACAAGGCCTTCTACACCCGCACCTCCAGACTCAGGAACAGTTTCATCCCCAGAGCTATAGCGGCTCTGAACCGGTCCTGCTGAGTGCCGCCCGTCCCCATGGACTGTCTCCCTCGGATGGTCACGTCGCACATCAACCCGGCACAGACACATTTGCACTTTATACTGCTTTAACTGTTTTTTTATTCTTGTTTCTCTGGGTGCCTCCATTTTTAGCCAATTAAGTTATTACATCGGATGTAAGTTGCATTCCAAAACTCGTTGTACCTCTGTGCAATGACAATAAAGATATGATATATTATATTATAATTATTATTTTTAATTTGATTTCTTGCGTGTAGATTAAGAGGGACTTGACAAAGGAAGATTATATATAACCAAGGTAATAGATGAGTGTGGTGAGGCAGGAGCTGGCAGAAACAATGGGTCTGCCTATGTCTTGAAACGTTTAGCAAAAAGTAACAATTTAGCAATTGATGTTTGCTTTTGTAGATTACAACACAAATCACATCATTGAATCCTTGAAGGCCAATACTATATATACTTAACAATTCCTAATTAGTGTTGACAACTGGGATAGAATATTCAAATGTTCAAATTCAAATTGCTCCCGAGGTTGGGGAAGTCCAGGACAAGGGGTCACAGCTTAAGGATAAGGGGGAAATGCTTTAAAACCGAGATGAGAAGAACTTTTTTCACACAGAGAGTGGTGAATCTCTGGCACTCTCTGCTGCAGAGGGTAGTTGAGGCCAGTTCATTGGCTATATTTAAGAGGGAGCTAGATGTGGCCCTTGTGGCTAAGGGGATCAGAGGGTATGGAGAGAAGGCAGGTACGGGATACTGAGTTGGATGATCAGCCATGATATATTGAATGGCGGTGCAGGCTCGAAGGGCCAAATGGCCTACTCCTGCACCTAATTTCTATGTTTCTATGTTTCTATGTTTCTAAATGAGTATGGATTAAAGAGCAGTTTAAACCATTTAGTTTGAACCAACTAATGTACAAAGGTTCTAAATGCAGTCATTCATAAATGTGTGTTAAGCCTTAAACATGTGTTGACATTCTCCTCTTTCTTTCTACAAGGAATATAATACACCATATATTTGATTCTGTTTTCTTTCTAGATATCTTTTGTTATGTGTGCTGGCAGTTTCCCTGTCTGGGTTTATTTTTTTTTTTAAATTGGATTTATTTCCTGTCCTATTTTCCATTACAGAGTTATTGACAGTCATAATTTATGTCATTTCTGTGAAATTCAACCGATATGAATCTGTTTCAAATTAATCCCTGTCTACTTGTTTTGCAGCAAGAGAAAAATATGAAAAAGGTTCAGTGTCTTCTTTTATTTAGTCTCTAATATTGAGGAGGATAGCCAGCGATATGTCAACAAACAAGGATGCTTACAATGGAACTTAAATTGTGCAATGTACCAATTTCTTCAGTGGTCATTTGACAGAATCAAGGGCCTGTCCCACAAGCATGTGACTCCATGCGGCAAGCGCGACCTAAAGGGCCTGTCTCACGAGCATGTGACTGCATGCGGCAAGTGCTACCAAACCAGAAGCGGGGGCCGTGCAGAGATCGACGTGAGTGCCATGAAGTTCGAGCGAAGTCCGCGGGAAGTTCGCTCGTGACGTACGGTGTCGAAGCGGTGCGTATGGCGTCGAGGCGGCTGCAGGCTGGCAGGCCGTTGCCACGCGGAATTTTTGAACACGGTCAGTTTTTTGGAGTCCCGCACGATGTTGGGACCAGCTCCGCACAACTCCATACGGCTCCGGCGATCGAATTGGGACCGGCCCCGCGAGGCCGTATGGCTCAAGCGACCACGTTAGGTCGCGCTTGCCGCATGCAGGCGCATGTTCGTGGGCCAGGCCCTTTAGGTCGCGCTTGCCGCATGGAGTCGCATGCTTGTGGGACAGGCCCTTTAGACAATCTCGGCCAACATTGTTGCTACATGTAGAGAACAATGGTCACCTCCAACAATTTTGAAAGTAGTCCCATCCAAAATTATAATAATGACATTGTGGCTGTTCCTGGGGAGCAGACCACTCCCTGGTTCATCCCCCTTGCCACTTGATGGACAGGTCTGGGGGTGGCTTCCAGCTACGAAGATAAGAGCAGGGATTTTTGACGTGAGACCAGTTTTTCAGTCTCTCACTGAAGCGGAGAGTAGTGTGCTGTGTTCATTAAAGCCTCAACATAATTTGCCTGGCTTCCCGCCTTTATTCCCGGATCTCTCATGCATCCGCTACACTGATGACCCTCGACATTTTGTCATAAGTCGCGATGGACCAGAATGTTCTAAAGGACGCACAACACATTCAACCACCCTTGGACCATGCCGGCCAAACTTCCTTGGGCCCTGCTGGCCCCGCCGATCTCCACGCCGTTGTGTTGAAGCTGCCTACCCTGCGGGACCGACAAACCCGGAATCTGATTTGACCAGGCCGAGGCATGGTTTGCACTGTGGGGCATGATGGCAGATGCAACAAAATACTATTATATTATCAGTGCCCTCCACCAGGCCTCTGCATGACGGTTAAATAAGTAAGTAAGTAAGTAAGTAAGTTTATTGGCCAACTATTCACATACAAGGAATTTGCCTTGATGCTCTGCCCACAAGTAACAACATGACATACATTGATAATTACGAATGACTCAGAAAACACCAATAATAATAAAACATTAATGATAAAACACCATTGATCAAGCAGGTGAAGCAACAAAATACCAGATCAGAGGGAGGCTACAGATTTTTGGCTATTGAGTAGAGCAACTACTCGTGGATAAAAACAGTGTTTATGTCTGGCTGTGGCGGCTTTGACAGTCCGGAGTCGCCTTCCAGAGGGAAGTGATTCAAAGAGTTTGTGGCCAGGGTGAGAGGGGTCAGAGATGATCTTGCCCGCTCGCTTCCTGGCCCTTGCAGTGTACAGTTCATCAATGGAGGGAAGATTGCAGCCAATTTCTCTGCTGATCGGATGATTCGCTGCAGCCTCCAGGTGTCGTGCTTGGTGGCTGAGCCAAACCAGACCATGATGGAGAAGGTGAGGACAGACTCTACGATGGCCGTGTAGAATTGGACCATCATTGCCTGTGGCAGATTGTGCTTCTTCTGCTGCCACAGGAAGTACATCCTCTGTTGTGCCTTTTTGACTGTGGAGTCGATGGTAGCCCCCCACTTGGAGATGATGGTTCCCAGGAACTTAAATGACTCCACAGATGTGACTGTGGTGTTGTTGATGGTGAGTGGGGTGAGGTGAGGGGGAACTCTCCTAAAGTCTACAATCAATTCCACTGCCTTAAGAGCATTGAGCTCCAGGTTGTTGCGATGGCACCAGGATGCCAGCTGTGACACTTCCTGTCTGTAGGCAGATTCCTCCCCATCCTGGATCAGTCCAATCAGCTTGTGTTATCCGTAAGCCTTTTCTCCATGCCCCACCCCCCCCCCCCCCCCCCCTCTCTTTTGTAAGTTTAGCTTCAACGAGGCTGAGCGGGCGACCCAAATATTGCGGATGACTGGCCTAGGTGACCGCCAGCCGTCAGCCCTGCTGGGCGATATACTGGCCCTTATGGGTGACCACGAGCCCTGCTTTCTTTTTAAACAAGCCTACTTGCAGCAGCTCTCATTGGGCATCCGCCTGTAGCTCACCAGAGACCTTTGACCGACATGCAGTCGGTGGGCGAGCACGGCGATCAACTTTGGATGGCCCATCAGCAGGCCCTGGATGCACTGGAGATCCTCCCGACGGCGAGGGCAGCGTAAAGCAGGTCGGTGCTTCAATTGACCGCGTCTCCGCCGATCCTAAACGCCCTCCACGGCGGGATCCGGCCGCCGCTGCGCACCCGGGCACCGGCACGTCGTTCCAGCATGGCCTGCCATCAATTCCTTTGGACGCCAGCAGAGGTCGCTGGTTGTCGAATCAGCCCGCTCCTCCAACTGTTTCTTCAGGCACCAGCAGGGGGAGCTGGTGCTACTATCATCGCCACTGGGGGGGCGGCAGCTCGTCAGTGTTGGCAGCCCCGTACGTTCCCGGGAAACATATGGGCCGGCCGTCAGTGATTGCTTCGGCAGCTGGCCAGATTCATCGCGTGTTTGCGTGGGATCGCCACACTGGGGCTTGTTTCATAGAAACATAGAAATTAGGTGCAGGAGTAGGCCATTCGGCCCTTCGAGCCTGCACCGCCATTCAATATGATCATGGCTGATCATCCAACTCAGTATCCCGTACCTGCCTTCTCTCCATACCCTCTGATCCCCTTGGCCACAAGGGCCACATCTAACTCCCTCTTAAATATAGCCAATGAACTGGCCTCAACTACCCTCTGTGGCAGAGAGTTCCAGAGATTCACCACTCTCTGTGTGAAAAGTTTCCTCTTCGACACCGGGGCAGAGATAAGTGTGCTGCCCCCTTCTAATGGTGACATCCACGCTGGCCAACGTGGGCCCCTCCTCACTGCGGCAAATGGGAGCCCAATCCACTCTTATGGGGTACGCACGCTCTTCCTCAACTTCGGGGATGGCCGCTTTTCATGGCCATTCGCCATTGCAGACGTTTCCCAGTCGTTGCTGGGCACTGACGTCCTACGCGCACATTCCCTGCTTGTAGATGTGAAGCAGCAGCGTCTGGTGCACGCTGTAACATTGGAGCCTGCTTCTCTCCGCGTGGGCAACCCGGTCGTGCTGCCTGATGGGCCCCTGTCGTCCATGGATGCTACGGTCTTGCGTGTATTGGCCGACTTCCCTGAAATCCTCGACCCGCAGTTCCACTCCTCTGTCCCGAAGCACCCAAGGGTGGAGCATCACATTCTGACTACTGGCCCGCCCCTACACGCCCGGGTGCGGCGTCTACCACTGGACAGACTCCGTCTAGCTCAGGAGGTAGTCTGCCTAATGGAGCCACTGAGTATCATGCGCCGCTCATACAACCCGTGGGCGTCCCCGCTCCATAAAGTCCCCATGGCGGACGGTGGCTGGCGCCCTTGCGGAGACTATCGTCAGCTTAATGATGCCACCATCACTGACAGGTACCAAGTCCCCCACATTCAGGATTTCAATGCATACCTGGCCAGGGCTGCGATGTTCTCCAAGGTCGACTTGGTGCGTGGTTACAATCAAATTCCCGTCCACCCCGACGACGTGCCCAAGACGGCCATCATAACAGCATTCAGTCTTTTCGAGTTCCTGCGCATGCCATTCGGCCTTTAGAATGCTGCGCAGGCCTTTCAGCGGCTTATGGACAGCGTGTGCCGTCGTCTGGACATTGTGGTTGTTTACCCATCTCCGCCAGCATCTCAGCGATCATGGGCTGGCCGTCAATATACCCAAATGCCGTTTCGGGGTGACATCCATTGATTTCCTGGGCCACCACGTAACTCCGCAGGGTGCGATGCCACTCAAGGTAGACACTGTGCGCCAGTTTCCACGACAGGCCACCATGAGGGGCCTTCAGGAATTCGTCGGGATGGTGGCCTTCCACCACCGTTTTGTACTGTCCGTGGCCAAGATCATGAGCAGGAGGACGAATGGACTGACGAAGCAGTGGCGGCGTTCCACCAGGCCAAGGAGGCCCTGGCTAGGGCCACGATGCTTGTGCACCAACGGGCGGAGGCACCAATCGGGCTGACGGTCGTCACTTCCCATGTAGTGTTTGGAGCGGTGCTAGAGCAGCTGATGGGCGTGCGTTGGTGGCCTCTGGCCTTCTTCAGGAGGCGCCTCAACGGCGCACAGCGGCACTGCAGCATTCGCCAACGTTTCCGACCCGTGGTCCACTTGCCAGCAGCGGCAGTTGGTGTTCGTCACTCAATTCACGACCTCCATTCATTTAATCGAGGGCAAAGACAACAAAGTAGCCAAAGCCTTGTCTCATCTCGCGGTCAACGCCGTTTTGCAGGTGTCCGATGGCATTGACTACTCAGCCCTGGCTGCTGCCCAGCTGACGGATGATGAGATGTCTGCCTATCGTACTGCAGTTTCAGGCCTGCGGTTGGAGAAAGTTCCATGTGGCCCTGGGGGTGCGAGGCAGCTGTGCGACGTCTCGACTGGTCAGCCACAGCCCATCGTCCCCGGCGCTTGGCGGCGCAGAGTGTTCAAGGTGCTCCACGGGCTGGCCCAACCTTCCATTCGGGCGATGAAGGCCCTTGTGGCTTACCGTTTCATGTGGCATAGGATGCACAAACAGGTTAGGCAGGTTAGCCATACTACCAAGGTACAGCGGCATGTGCGGGCACCTCTCCAGGAGGTCCGTGTCCCTCGACAGCGGTTTGACCATATCCACGTGGACATCGTGGGGCCGCTGCCGCCATCTCGGGGCTTCACCCACCTCCTGACCGTGGTCGACCATTTCACACGGTGGCCGGATGCAATTCCATTGGCAGACACCTTTGCGGCCACGTGTGCCCGTGCTTTGGCGGCACACTGGATTGCCGGATTTAGAGTGTCGCTGGACATTACGTCCGACCGGGGACCTCAGTTCACATCTGAACTGTGGTCGGCCATGGCTCGCCTTTGCGGGGTTAACCTGCACCACACCACGGCGTATCATCCGCCAGATCAAGACTGCCCTGAAGGCTCGGCTCATGGACCCGGACTGGGTCGACGCATTGCCGTAGGTTTTGCTGGGTGTCCGCACCGCGCCCAAAGGGGACTTGGCCACCTCCTCAGCTTAGTTGGTGTATGCGGCCCCGCTGACAGTGTCCGGTGATTTTATCCCATCAGCACAGGGCCTGGCGGAGCAGCCATCAGTCACCCTGCAACAGCTTTGGAAGATGGTGGGCAAGCTGGCATCGGTGCCGACGTCTCGCCACGGTTCGTTCTGGCCGAACGTTCCTTCCGCTCTCGGACTGCGCGTTTGGTTTCCTGCGTCAGGACAAGCACTGGACGCCCCTTCAGCGGCCGTACAAAGGACCATTCAAGGTCCTCGAGTATGGCCCTTCCACTTTCGTTTTGGACATGGGGGGTCATCGTTAGACGGTCTCCGTTGCACGGTTGAAGCCGGCACACGTGGACATCACCGGGCTGCTGCTACTTGCGCGGCCTCGCCCTCGAGCTCGCCCTACGTTCCGGCCCTTTCCCCAAGAGCCTGCGTCGCCACCTTCGCCTGTCAGTGTGTCTCTGGTTCCTGCGTCCGACGTGATGCGCATACAGGCTGGTCATCTCCTACGTCCCCCTGTCTGTTTCATGCCTCCGGTTCTTGGGGGGGTGTCCTGTGGCGGTTCCTGGGGACTAGGCCACTCCCTGGTTCATCCCCCTTGGCACATGATGGACAGGTCTGGGGGCGGCATCCAGCTACGATAACAAGAGCTGGGATTTTTGGCATGAGACCAGTTTTTCAGTCTCTCACTGAAGCGGAGAATAGTGTGCTGTGCTCATTAAATCCTCTAGAACATCCTTCTTAAATTACAAAATTAACAGCAAGATTAATAAAAAATCACATCCAAAAAAGCTGTGCTGTCTCTATTTATTCTAGTGTAGCACAAAAGTTTTTTTCCAGATTTGGCCCCAACTGATTATAATTCTCCAAGTATCTGTTATGCTGCAGAATTGTCACTGTTAAGTTAAGAATATAAGGAGATAAGGCAAAGATAGGCATTCAATAATAATCATATGCTTTTTTTTAAATCTCAATGCCACTTTATTGATACACTTTTTCTCACAGAGAGTTGTGAGTGTGGAATTCTCTGCCTCAGAGGGCGGTGGAGGCAGGTTCTCTGGATGCTTTCAAGAGGGAGCTAGATAGGGCTCTTAAAAATAACGGAGTCAGGGAATATGGGGAGAAGGCAGGAATGGGGTACTGATTGGGAATGATCAGCCATGATCACATTGAATGACGGTGCTGTCTCGAAGGGCCGAATGGCCTACTCCTGCACCTATTGTCTATTGTTTTCTATTATCCCTAATCTCTTTAATACATTTTTTAAAATCTATCAATCGCTTCCTAGAATATACTCAGGTAGTGAGTTTTGGGAAGAGAATTCCAAAAATTGTCACACTCAAAAAAATCATCTTGATTCAAATCCAGTCGAGTTGATTGACATATGTATAAGTATGGTGAGGTAGAGGTATAATGAAAATCTTGTTTGCAGCAGCATCACAGGCACAAAGATTCATCAGCACACAAAAACATATATGATACATAAATTGCACATAAGTGCTACGAGTCAGTGAAATGAAATCTCATTTCATATCTCCATTGATATTTATCACCAGGTCATCTTAAAAGCACATAGAGATACTGAATACTGCCATGGAGATGTACAGTAATAACAGCTTCAACATGGCCTCCTGATTTTCTATCAACCGCCTTTCCACCTTTAGAACTCAGGTGGCCTGTTGATTTTCAACTGAACACATTTGCAGTATCCACACGGCTCTTTCATGAAGAAGACCAAGTCACCATTGCCAACTCTGTGAGAGTATTCTTCAGAACCACGCATCATAAGAAACTGCCTCACATTCTCAATCATCACCTCCATTCTACTGGCAAACTTGCATGCTCCCTCGACCATTACATTTTCAGAGAATTGAAGCTTAAAAGTTACAACATGGTGCCGGAATGTGGCAACTTTACTTATCAGTTTAGTCAATCCAGATATAGAGCCGGATGAGATTGGTCACTTCTTAATTCATAAACCACTCACAGCCACCAATGTGAAAACACAGCAACCTCCCCCCCCCCTTGTTTTGATGGTCTTTTTTATGTTGAGCTATGTTTGACTTCCACATCGGCTGGGAAGAGACGTCTCCATGTTGATGACTTTCCCTTAAAACATGTCACACTGAACACAGTGGAAATGTTGATTTGTATCTCCCAATTTCACCGACATATCAAACATGTTCACTGCTTCCATCATCATAGTTTTGTGAGAAATCCCAGTTCCCATCTTCCTTACCCCACATTAATATCCAGCTACTCCTGCAAGCAGCAGTATACTGAACCTGACACCGATACCATGTCTCCAGGTCCTTTTGAACAACTGCTCCTGATGTTATTTATAAAAGCTTGTAAACATCAATTAAACAGAACAGGGCACAACAATTTATCACGAGTCTTGCCAACTGGCTCAAAACATAAAGTACTGGAGAAACTCAGCGGGTCAGGCAACATCTGTGGAGAACATGGACAGCCAATGATTCAGACTGAAGAAGGGTCCCGATCCAAAACAGAGTCTGTTCATTTCCAGTACTTTGTGTTTTGTTCAAGATTCCAACATCTACAGTTCTTTGTGTCACCATTCGGTTCAGACAGTTCTAAAACTACTCAGTACACCACAAAAGATAAGTTCATTTCCTCAATGAACAGTATTGGTGGAGACATTGGTGGTGACATTTCACCTGTTCCACAAAACAGTCAGGCTGATTACTTTGAAATTCAGCTAGATGCAAATGCTTTATCCCAGGTTAGTAGATGTATCATGATCAAATGATTTGGGAAAGCTACAGGTATAGATACTAAATCAACAATATTGAAATTAACATTTTTCAGACATCTTTGAGCATTGGACATTGCCTCAAAAACCACCACCCCTTCCTGTTTGTTGTGCATGATATATTCCCATTTATTATATTCAACGAACTGAAAAAAAATGGAACCATATATTAGGTTTGGTAACTAATTTAAACTTATGCCTAAGATAGACACAAAAAAACTGGAGTAACTCCGCGGGTCAGACAGCATCTCTGAAGAGAAGGAATGGGTGACGTTTCGGGTCGAGACCCTTCTTCAGACCCATTCCTTCTCTCCAGAGAGGCTGTCTGACCCGCTGAGTTACTCCAGCTTTTTGTGTCTGTCTTCTGTTTAAGCCAGCATCTGCAGTTCCTTTCTACACATTCCATTATACTTATTGCTCATCTGCACATTTGCGTCTAATTATATAGACTTAAAACGTGTGCTTCATCCCGAATGTGCATTATTTGAAATGTTAGTCCAGTAGTGCTTATTTAACCATCTTCCTTTGTTATGGACGCAAAATAAAAATCATTTTATTCTTTTTTCTCATGGGATGAGCATATATCAGAGAAGAAACTTGAGAGTAGATTAGTGGTCATACCAAGGATTGGTTGGAGCCAGAGGTACTTCTGTATGTTGTGGAGCCTTGAACAGATCCAGTGTACTCTATGTTCCTGTTCACTGCATGGAAATTAAATTAGATTTTGCATCCCGTCGTGGGTTTCTTTTAGATGACAAGTGAAGAACACATTTAAAGACTTCACATTCGGGACGCAAATGTACAGGTGTGGCATAAGTGAAAAGGAATGTCAACAAACATAATTTGTGGTTCAAATGTTTTTCTATTTATGGAACATAATACATGGAAATATACAATGTACAAGTAAGCAGGGAGGGCTGAAAGAATGGCATTACATTCTGGGCATATGATGGTTTAAACCAGTGGTTCCCAACCTTTTTTAGCTCACGGACACCTTGGATCTTTTAATTTTTCTGTGCCCCCCCCCCCCCCCCCCCCTGACATTATTAGCGGAAAAAAAGTACTTCAATATTATAATACCTTCCTGAAAAAAATCAGTGTCTATTAATTATTTCAGCTACATAGATTTAAATTTATTAGAACTGAAATTTAGGAATGCAAAATTTAGTAGCGCTGTGGCCCCCTTCATTGAACCTGTTGTCCCCTAAATCCCAAATATTTTCTGTGGCCCCTTGAAATTTGCCATAGGGCCCCAGGTTGGGAATCACTGGTTTAAACCATTGATCCATTAAGTGCCCTAAGTGCCCTATTAATATGTGATCAAACTGCCCAAAAGTGGATTTGTTTTCCCCTTTTCCATGAAAAAGCACATGAGCACAAAACCCGTTGCTTCATTCAGTAGCTATTTTTATTCCTTTCCTTCACTCTGAGATTCAGAGTTTGCAGAAGTAAATATTAATGCAGGAAAATGAAACTCTCAAAATAAATTGTAATATTGTTACTTAGCAAAGAACCAGATGAATCAACCATAATCTGAGACAGGTGCAGCAATTCCATGCTCCAGGAACTTACAAGCAATTGTTATCTGCGATATTTTATATTGCTATTGCTGCATGGTTATAGAGTTTCAGTTCTTATTTTATTTACAGAAAACAATCTTTCAAAATGACGCTGAATTAGTTTCATGTTAATGTGTCTTGTAATTACAATGGGCTGGGTTTTCCTCAAAAATCAGGCAGTACAGTTTGCAGAAACTGCAGAAATATCACCTACACTTGATATTCATCATTATTATGATCAAGAATGGGGTCACCATTGATCAGAACCTCAACCAGACAAATTGAAGAAATACTGTCACTGCAACAGCAGATCAAAGGCTAAGTATCCACCTCCTGATTCATTTTTGACATATCAAAGCCTTTCCATATGGCACACATCATGTGTGTGATGGAATACCATCTATTTGCCTCATTGAGTGTAGCTCCAATACCACTCAAATAATACAAACCGATTCATTTGATTAGCATCCCATCAACCACATTGTTAAAGTAGTACACTACTCTACCAGCAGTACAACATTGCTATTCTGTGTATCATCTGCAAAATGCACTGCAGAAACTCAAGAGAGTATCTCCAACAGAAATATCCAAATACATAACCTCTGTCATTGAGAAGAACAAGGATAATATCATGACATTACCACCAACCTCAAGTTCCACTTTGTTCTTGTGGATACTTATCCATCATTTTGATCAGTGGCCTACTCCTGCACCTCCGAATGGCCTACTCCTGCACCTATTGTCTATTATCTATTGTCTATTTTAACCTTTTAACAGTCCATTTGTCCCATCCTGTTCTACAGAACAAGGGGTCACAGTTTAAGGACGAGGGGGAAATCTTTTAGGACCGAGATGAGGAAAACATTTTTCACACAGAGAGTGGTGAATCTCTGGAACTCTTTAATAATGATAATAATAATAATAATAACTTTATTTATAAAGCGCTTTTAGACAACATCAGTTACCACAAAGTGCTGTACATGGGAAGTCAACAAAAAGTTATTACAAACTACTAAAACCATTAAGACGACAGGACTATAAAAACAGTAAAAATTAAAAGACATTAAAAGCACTAAAACAGGAACAAAGTCTCAGCCAGTGTCGAAAACCAGTGAATAAAAGTGAGTTTTTAGGGAGGATTTAAAGATGGACAGTGAAGGGGCCTGTCTGATCTGCAGCGGCAAGGTGTTCCAGAGTGCCGGGGCAGCAACAGAAAAGGCTCTATCCCCTCTGAGCTTCCGCTTAGACCTTGGTACCTCAAGGAGCAGCTGATCCGCTGACCTGAGGCACCGGGTAGGAGCATATAGGTGGAGCAGCTCAGAGAGGTAAGGTGGGGCGAGGCCATTCAATGATTTAAAAACAAATAAAATCATTTTAAAATGAACTCGAAAGTGCACTGGGAGCCAGTGAAGGGAAGCCAAAATTGGCGTAATGTGCTCCCTCTTTCGAGTTCCGGTTAAAAGGCGAGCGGCAGCATTTTGGACCAACTGGAGACGAGCCAACGAAGCTCGTGAGACTCCAGAGTAGAGTGCGTTACAGTAATCCAGCCGAGATGAAATAAAGGCATGGATTACTGTTTCAAAATGCTGCCGCTCGAGAATGGGCTTCACCTTTGCCAGCTTCCTTAGGTGAAAGAAGCTGGACTTAACCACTGCGCCTATTTGTTTATCTAATTTAAAATCACCGTCCATCATAAAACCCAGGTTTAAAACTGTTGGCTTTACGAACACTGCCAGTGGACCCAAGTCAACAAAGGGAGGTTCACAGCAGCCATTAGGTCCGAACAAAATCACTTCTGTCTTTTTTTCGTTAAGTCCCAGAAAGTTTAAGGCCATCCAAGACTTAATGTCCTCAAGACAAGACAGAAGTGATTTTAGGGAATATTTATCTTCTTTCCTGAGTGGCATATACAACTGGCTATCATCCGCGTAAAAGTGAAAGGAGATGCCATGCCTTCTTAAAATTGACCCCAGTGGAAGTAGATAAAGGGAGAAAAGCAGGGGCCCTAAAATTGAGCCCTGTGGAACCCCATATGCCAAGGGAGCAGAGGAGGATTCAAAGCCACAAAGGCTTACACGCATGGTTCTATCTGCCAGATAGGACCTGAACCATCCCAGGGCACTGCCACAGATGCCCACTTGTTGCTGTAATCGGGAAATTAATATTCCATGGTCCACAGTGTCGAAGGCGGCAGATAGGTCCAGCAAGACAAGAACCACATAATTACCGGAGTCGTTTGCCAGGAGGATGTCTTTAGAGACCCTTAGCAAAGCCGACTCTGTGCTATGCATAGCCTTGAAGCCAGACTGAAAGACCTGCCGGATGTTGTGCTCATCCAGGAAGAGTTTCAGCTGAGCATAAACTACTTTCTCCATGATTTTCGAGATAAATGGCAGCTTGGAGATTGGCCTAAAATTGGCCAGGACAGTCTGGTCCAGGCCAGGTTTCTTGAGTAGTGGTTGCACTACAGCATGTTTAAATTTTACGGGGACAACCCCAGAAGACAAGCTACTGTTTATGATGGCGAGGACCGACTGCCCTATGCTCGGGAAGACCTCTTTAAAAAGAAGAGGAGGGACAGCATCACATGGGGAGCCCGACGGCTTGATATGGGTAACCACATCCTCTTTGCCACAGAAGGTAGTTGAGGCCAGTTCATTGGCTATATTTAAGAGGGAGTTGGATGTGGCCCTTGTGGCTAAAGGGATCAGGGGGTATGGAGAAAAGGCAGGTACAGGATACTGAGTTGGATGATCAGCCATGATCATATTGAATGGCGGTGCAGGCCCGAAGGTCCGAATGGCCTACTCCTGTACCTAATTTCTATGTTTCTATGTTTCTATTGCATGTTCCATGTTGATAGCTTTAGTCTCTCTCCATACATAGGCTGAAACCAAGAAAATTGGTCAAACACATGGAGAATGGATTGATAATTTTAACTTCCTGTTCAACATTTCTATCTCTAAGGTCATTTCAGCCTTGCACCATACATTTTTAGAAGATAATCCACAGCTGAACAAACAAAATTAATGGAGCTACTAAAAATAAATAACTTGAACTATTTCTATTCTATAAATGGCTGGTTAAACCAATGCAGTATATTTTCCAGGGTGCATGTCTCCCAATGCTAATCTAAACTGATCCAGATGTCTATTAATGGCTGACTACACACCCGTGAGCTGATATTTCTACACCAGAACTGGAATCTTAAATATATAGCATCACTGCATATCTTCATTTGTTCTTCATTTAACTACTGTTCATATAGGACATTTTAAACTAAAATTGCCCTTTCTAAAGAAATTGAAATACTACACAGGAGCACATTTTTCTAGGCGTTGTATCACATGTCTGAAACAAAAATGTGGCAATAATTTAATCTTGGGCCTGATTTACAAACTTTAGACAAGGGGCAGGCTCTGCCACACCTCACCAAACCCTGAGATCCATTTAACTGAATCTTTCTGCTCCTAATCTGTGGTCCCTTGTGCACTAAACTGGTCTTGGGTGAATGCCACTTTCTTCCTTGGTGAAGTTGGATTAGATTAACTCTTAAAACCCAGTGCATTCCAAGTTTGGCCAACCAGATGTGCTCTAACAACTGGTCAACCCATGTCCTGAACGCTTATCTGTTGTCAAACTCAAGAACAGATTGAACGTTTGTGAATAACTGTAACATCCACAAATATTGAACAGCTATTGAAACACTTACAAATTATAAAATTCATAGAAGTACCAGAAACACTAAAAAATATATTTAAACAAATAAAATTAAAACTATAATTTACTTAGTCAAAGAAAAAATGTGAAACTTGCCTTCTGCACCCTGCTATTTGTAGTTGTTCCTTTTTGTTCAAATGAATGGGCACATGTTTCCTGCACCAGCTCTATCAGATTCAGTAGCAAATTTGACAACATTAGGTGCTGAGGTTCTGTCGCAGCTTGCAATGTAATACTGGACTCTTTAAGGAGTTAAATCTTAGTACACCCCTGTGATTAGGTGTGACAATGTTCGAGGCTTTATTGTGTTTGCTAAGAATGCACAGTGGAATTCTGATTGAGTTAGGCCCAGCCTGACTCTTAACCCACCCATCCATACTTTCTTTAATTCAAATGTTTCTTGAGGAACTAGGACTGCTGTCTGACAAATCTCAGATAGGTTTTTATGATTGCCATCTGTTATAAAAATTAAAACATGCAATTTTGTTTGTGGGATCTACATCTGCACAGATTGTTGTTTGTTCCTCACTAATAAATTGCCAGATTTGGTGCCAGATGTAACAAACATCATGTTATATTCCACAGTTTGTTTTTTTTTGATTTGCATGATACTTATTTCTTGCTTTAATCAGGGATTTGCAATTCCCTTTATTGTTCTTACATTTAAGTAAAAATCAAAGCAAAGAAGATTAAGAGGAAGTTATAATACTTTGCCTTTGAATTTGAAAATGAACATGATTGTTGACTGTCTAAGTATCACTCTTCAAAATACTCGAGAATATGCAGTAAATCAAACCAGCGTTTTACTAAACAAAGGCTGAGCAGCATTTATTCACAATAAGTGCTGCAGATGTAGCCTCTTAATAGATACAGTGTCCCTCCCCCCCTATGGAAAATAGTTGGTCACCCCCAACATTATATAATCCACAGATGTCATAATCCTTCTTAAAACGTTTTAAAAAAATTAACAGAAAACAAATAACTAAAGTAACTATTTGCTATCTTGGGATTTTGCAAAGATTTGCGCTGATAGACTGTCTTTTACAATTTAGTTATAACTTGTTGTACTTCACCCACAGCCCATCGCCAAGCTGTGTTATGCTTGTTCTACAAGGTTAGTATTTGACTTTTTAATATCTCCACATCTGCTTCCATTCTGGTCCACTCTAATGTCTTCCTGAGATAGTGACAATTTTTTTGAATTGGGAAGCTCTCTTTCCATAACATTGATCTTGGATATGATTATGTTTAAGAGGGAACTGCAGATGCTGGAGAATCGAAGGTTACACAAAAAAGCTGGAGAAACTCAGCGGGTGCAGCAGCATCTATGGAGCGAAGGAAATAGGCAACGTTTCGGGCCGAAACCCTTCTTCAGACGGAACTCAGCAGCATCTGAAGAAGGGTTTCGGCCCGAAACGTTGCCTATTTCCTTCGCTCCATAGATGCTGCTGAGTTTCTCCAGCTTTTTTGTGTAACCTTGGATATGATTATGTTGAGTCGTGATTGTTTGTAACATTCATTGTTAGTCTAATAGAGTCATGGAGTCATAAAGCAAAGATACAAGCCCTTGGCCCAACTTGCCCATGTTGACCAGGATGTCCCGTCTACTGTAGCCCCACACACCTGCATTTGGCCCATATCCCACTAAACCTTTCCTATCCATTTACCTGTCCAAATGTCTCTTAAATATAGTTATAGTACCTGTCTCAGCTACTTCCTCTGGCAGCTAGTTCCACATATTCACCAACCTCTGTCAAGTCAAGAAAGTTTATTGTCATGTGCCCCAGATAAGACAATGAAATTCTTGCTTGCTGCAGCACAACAGAATAGTGTAGTCATAAATACAGAACAGATCAGTGTGCCTATATACCATAGAATATATAGATACATATATACACATAAATAAGCAGATAAAGTGAAATAGGTTGTTATAGTCCAGAGTTTGTTTGAAGTTGTGTTTAATAGTCTGATGGATGTGGGGAAGATGCTGTTCTTGAACCTGGATGTTGCAGATTTCATGCTCCTGGCTCCTGGATGGCAGCAGAGAGGTGGCCAGGATGGTGTGGGTCCTTGATGAAGTTGGCAGCATTTTTAAGGCAGTGCCTGCGATAGATCCCCTCGATGGAAGAGAGGTCAGAGCCAGTGATGGCCTGGGCAGTATTTACAACTTTTTGCAGCCTTTTCCGCTCCTGGACGTTCAAGTTGCCGAACCAAGCCACGATGCAACCGGTCAGCATGCTCTCCACTGTGCACCTGTAGAAGTTAGAGAGAGTCTTCCTTGACATACCGACTGCCTGTAATCTTCTCAAGAAGTAGAGGCACTGATGTGCTTTCTTTATAATTGCATCAGTGTTCTGGGACCAGGAGAGATCTTTGGAAATATGCATGCCCAGGAATTTGAAGTATTTGACCCTTTCCACCATCAACCCATTGACATAAACGGGTTGTGAGTCCCCATCCGACCCCTTCCAAAGTCCACAATCAGTTCCTTGGTTTTGCTGGTGTTGAGAGCCAGGTTATTGTGCTGGCACCATTTTGTCAGTCGGTCAATCTCACTTCTATACTCTGACTCGTCACCATCAGTGATACATCCCACAACAGTGTTGTCATCAGCGAACTTGATGATGGAGTTCGCACTTTGTCCGGCTACGCAGTCTTGAGTATAGAGTGAGTACAGCAGGGGGCTGAGCACGCAGCCTTGAGGTGCTCCCGTGCTGATTGTTATCGAGGCTGACACATTTCCACCAATACGGCCAGAATGTGGTCTGTGAATGAGGAAGTCGAGGATCCAATTGCACAGGTCTGAGAGTTTGGTAACCAGCTTGGGGGGGATGATGGTATTAAAATCCGAGCTGTAGTCAATGAATAACAGCCTGACATATGTTTTGTTGTCCAAGTGGTACATTTTGTTGTCCAAGTGGTCCAGAGCGGAGTGGAGAGCCAGTGAGATCGCATGCACCATTGATCTGTTGTGGCGGTAAGCGAACTGCAGTGGGTCCAGGTTCTTGTTGAGGTTTGAGTTGATATGCATCATGATCAGCCTCTCAAAGCACTTCATCACCACAGACATTAGTGCCACTGGTCGATAGTCATTGAGGCACGTCACCTTGCTCTTCTTGGGCACTGGTATTATTGATGCCCTTTAAAAGCAGGTGGGAACCTCAGATCTCGGAAGTGTGAGGTTGAAAATGTCCGTAAAAACTCCAGCCAGTTGGTCCACATTGGTCCGCTGTGAGTATAAAAGTTGCCCTTCAGGTTCCTATTAAATCTTTCCCCTCTGAGTAAAATACTCTGTACATCTACCCTATCATTTACCCTCACGATCTTATACCCTATCTTATAAGATCTCCTCTCATCCCCCTGCGCCCCAAGTAATAAAGTCCTTGCCTGCTCAGCTACTTTCTATTGCTCAGGCCCACAAGTTCCGGCAACATGTGTGTCATCTTGCTGTGCCTCTGTCTCTCAGCAGAGGCAGGTCTTTGACACTTTGGTCTCCTTCTGACTGTCTCCAGTTGTCCTTCCACACTTCCTCTATACATGTGCTTCAAACATGTTTTCTTTTATTAAGAATAGTCTCCTTGTGCATCCATAAAATTACTCCTGAGGAGGACTACAGTATTGCAGAAGAATAGATGATTGAGACAAAAGTCTGATTGTGATGATATAGCCTTTTGTAATCGAAGGTAGACAAAAATGCTGGAGTTACTCAGTGGGATACCGCACGGATCGCTGCTAGGACCGCAATTATTTACAATATATATTAATGATGTAGATGAAGGGATTAAAAGTAACATTAGCAAATTTGCAGATGACACAAAGCTGGGTGGCAGTGTGAACTGTGAAGAGGATGCTATGAGGATGCAGGGTGACTTGGACAGGTTGGGTGAGTGGGCAGATGCATGGCAGATGCAGTTTAATGTGGATAAATGTGAGGTTATCCACTTTGGTGGCAAAAACAGGCAGATTATAATCTCAATAGTGTGAAGTTGAGAAAAGGGGAAGTACAACGGGATCTGGGGGTCCTTGTTCATCAGTCAATGAAAGTAAACATGCAGGCACAGCAGGCAATGAAGAAAGAGAGTGGCATGTTGGCCTTCATAACAAGAGGAGTTGAGTACAGGAGCAAAGAGGTACTTCTACAGTTGTACAGGATGCTAGTGAGACCACACCTAGACTATTGTGTGCAGTTTTGGTCTCCAAATTTGAGGATGGACATTCTTGCTATTGAGAGAGTGCAGCGTGTGTTCACAAGGCTAATTCCCGGGATGGCAGGACTGTTATATGCTGAGAGAATGGAGTGGCTGGGCTTGTATACTCTGGAATTTAGAAGGATGAAGGGAAATATTATTGAAACATATAAGATTATTCAGGGTTTGGATATGCTTGAGGCAGGAAACATGTACCCGATGTCGGGGGAGTCCAGAACCAGGGGCCACAGTTTAAGAATAAGTGGTAAGCCATTTAGAAAGGATATGAGGAAAAACGTTTTCACACAGAGAATTGTGAGTCTGTGGAATCCTCTGCCTTAAAAGGCGGTGGAGTCTGGTTCTCTCTGGATGCGTTCAAGAGAGAGCTAGGTAGAGCACTTAAAGAATGCAGTCAGGGGATGTGGGGAGAAGGTAGGAATGGGGTTCTGATTGAGGATGATCAGTCATGATCACATTGAATGGCAGTGCTGGCTCGAAGGGCAGAATGGCCCACTCCTGCACCTATTATCTAGTGTCTATTGTCTATTGCATCATAGTATACCAATAATAAGATTATTTCTTGCAACTCTGATTGCATAAATCATAGGCTTTCTCTTGCCCTCACTGTGTCTCAATTATTTATTCTTTCTAATCAACTGAAGCGGTTCTGTTAGCATCATCGCAAAATCTGCGGAGAATCTAGACTAATATTGAACCATATCGAAAATCAATCTGTTACATTTTCTGGTCTATTCATCATTATAATGACCAGCTTCTACCTTGGTGATGTACATGAGATGACTTCCACCTTTAGTTTGAAGTAGAACAGTGCTGGTTAGTAAATGGCATACTTAATTAATTTAAGTTTCATACTTATTGAGAAACTATTCAGTGATGCAACTATTGTTTTCATCGGCAGCCATGAGAAACTCAGCCTAGTTACAGAGGTAATGGTCTCTTACCTGTTGTTTACTAGAATCTTGTTGGTAATGATTTATATCCACGTAGGTACACAAAAGAGTAAAGACTCTGTTGCATATTTATGTTAAGGTAATATTTATGCTCTTGGTATACACCTAATAGAGTGTATACATGTGACAAGTTAATTTTGTTAAGAACTCTCACCAATTTTACATGGAGATCTTGTGCATTGTTAATATGCACTACGAATCACTGGCTGTTTTTTGATAATCACTGTGTAATCCATTCATCTTGTCAGTCATGCATATGACATCAGTTGGGTTGCCCACTCACTTTGAGTCATTTTCACTCAGACCATATCCTTCTCAACCTTGGCTAGCTCCCGTTCCATTTGATTCTTTTATTTTGCAAATGTTATGCTGCTCGAGGTTTATAATACATTGGTTGTTATGCCTCTCTTGTATAATTAGTAATGCCAGGAATGAACAACTTCTCCCTATTTGTGAGACCATGTTTCCAAACATGATTTCTCAGTACCTGCATGGATGCTAAACAAAACTTGTCAATTTATGAATAGTTTTCCCAGTCAATTCCTCTTTTGTAATGTTGGACATTCTGTAATAGGCTTTGGCTATTGGCAAACCTAATTGTGTTCCCATTATAACACACAATGCATTGTATTTGTCCTCCAGCCTTCAGTACTGCATCTGTGCATATCTTAAGGGTAACTGCTGTTTTATTTTAAAGATAGATGGCTGAATTTCCTGCAGAGGGATGTTTTGTCTTATGACAGAACAATCCACTGCTGCCATATACATTTCTAATTAATGAATTTCTATTAAAACACAAAGTTTGTGCCATAACACCAGGATAAGCAATAAACCAAGAAAACCAACCCCAATGCCAAATTAATATCTAAACTACCTATACACACTCAAGGGCCTGTCCCACGAGCATGCGACTGTACGCGGCAAACGCGACCTAACGTGGTCGCCAGAGCCCTAGGGCCTCGCAGGGCCATTCCCACTTCGATCGCCTGAGCTGTATGGAATTGTGCGGAGCTGGTCCTGACATCGCGTGGGGCTCTGAGAAACTGACACTGTCCAAAAATTCTGCGCGGCAACGGCCTGCTGGCCCGCAGCTCAATTGAGACCGTACGCACCGCCTCGATGGGCGTGCGTAGCGTCACGACGCCGTATGCAGCGTCTTGACACCGTACGCAGAGTCTTGACACCGTACGTCACGCACGAACATCACGCGGACTTCGCTCGAACTTCACGTCAACTCGTACAGGATCACTCAATCACCGCACGGCCCCCACGCGGTCCCCAGCTTCCAGTTTGGTTGCGCTTGCCACATGCAGTCGCATGCTCATGCGACAGGCCCATAATGCTATAGGACAATAACTAACTTCATATTTAGTAAAGGGCCTGTCCCACTGCAGTGACCTAATTTGAGAGTTTAGAAGAGTTTGCCATCGACTCGCAGCATGGTCGACACAAAGTCCTTGGAGTCTTTGTAACTCTCGTTCATGCTCGAGAGCAGTTCCCACCAACTCAAAGCTTGATCGCGGCGTTCTTTTTCAACATGCTGAAAAGTGCCCGTGAGTAAAAAGAGGTTGCCATGTAAAAAAATCTATATTTTTTTACTCCTAGGTTTAGTCGAGGTAGCTTAGTAGATCGGTGTGCTTTCCTAGGTAATCAAAGGCAAATGAGGATAGTCAAAGGTAAAGCTCGTTGAGAAAAATAAAGGTAAGTAAACTGACCAGTGTTATTAAATGCCCGCTAAACTTTATTAAACATTGGCTGGTTTAAACATTCTGGCTTACTTCACCACCTCCAGTTTAAATTTCAGTTGGAATATTTTGGAGGACCAAGTAACCAAGTAACCAAGAACAAGAAGAACAAGACAAGAAGAAGTCTGGCTTCTTAAAAGTTTCTCCACTCCTGGTCCCCCCCCTTCTCTCCCCCCTCCTCTCCCCCCCACCTCTCTGCACTCTCTAAAGGACTTACCACACTGTGCCAGCCATCTTTTACCTTCCTGTTCATCGCGGGTGTGAATTTCAGACAGCGCTCCCCTGCTTTCCCTGGCCCCCGCCTTTGCGATGCGTATGTGTGTGGAGACGGTCGATCCGACTTGTGGTTTCATCGCTGACGGTCGAGGTTTTTCAGACGAGTGCCCATGAGCTTGAAGGTCGAAGAGTCGCTGAAAAGTCGCATCAGTGGGACAAGCCCTTTAGAAGCTATATACATGTTGACAAACATCTATGTAACTAAAAGTCTCATCTTGACCACATACAGGCTGCGCTGTATATTAATTTTAGAAAAAAACTACCACATATCGCTATGCATTTTGGCCATCTTACTCGCAGTCCTCCTCCGCTGAGGCAGCCCCAAGGATTTTTCTGATCGATGAAAAGTAAAAAAGTTACGAGTGTTTAAAAAATCTTGAGATCCGCTGATTGGTCCTCTCACCTATCAACCACCACGATGAAGGACACGCCCCTTCCAAGGGGGCAGGACTATAAAACCCCTGATGCCTGGATGTGAGTCTGCAATTTATTGGATTTACTGCTGGAAGATCGTGAGGGAGAGTCCACAACCGTGATTCTAAGCTGTGAATCAACTGAACTGTGAGTCTGCAATTTACTTGGAATAAATGATCTGTTAGCCCTTAATGACAATGCAATGAGTTATTTGGCAATTTGGGGTGGCCTGCAATCTGCCTGAAATGCTATGAAATTTACTTTGGTGGTCCGCACTGCCTGAAATGCTATGAAATTGACTTTGGTGGCCTGCACTGCCTGAAATGCTATGACATTTAATTTGGTTCCTTGCCCTCTGCTTAAAATGCTATGAAATTGAATGTGGTGGCCTGCACTCTGCTTGAAATGGAATTTCAAGGAATAGACGTGAGTGAACTGCCAGCCCACCAGCCCTGAGTGACTGAGCTGCCAGCCCGCCAGGCCTGAGTGACTGAGCTGCCAGCCCAAGAATCCATTTGACCCACAATGTCCATACTAGCCCTCTGGAAACCACTCACTTCGGCCCACAACACACATACTAGCGCTCCAGGAAGCTTGCTGTGCTGCGATTTCCGAGAGAACGCCGCCAGCTACGGCCGTCATTTTTGGCCACCTCGCTCAGAGCCACCCTTCCCGTTCCGGGACCAGAGGATTTTTCCAATCGATGACAAATCAGAGAAATTGAAGTTGAAAGGCACTACTAACTGCAAACGGTGGCTTGGGTGCTTTGGGTTGAAGTTAAAAGGCACTACTTACTGCAAACGGTGGCTGGGGTATTTTGGCTTGAAGTTGAAAGGCACTACTTACTGCAAACGGTGGCTTGGGTGCTTTGGCTTGAAGTTGAAAGGCACTAAATACTGTGAATGGTGGCTTGGGTGCTATGGCTTGAATTTGAAAGGCACTACTTACTACAAATGGCGGCTTGGGTGCTTTGGCTTGAAGTTGAAAGACACTACTGTAAATGCACTTACTTCCTGTTTGCACTGAATATTGATTTTAGATAAAACGCTACCACTTATGGCTGTGATTTTTGGCCATTTTCCTCAGTCCCTCTCCGCTGTGACTCTTGACTCTGAGCAGGTGCAGAGAATTCTTCCCATCAATGAAAAATAAAAGTGTTATTAGTGTTTAAAATTTCTTGAGAATCTCTCCTGTCAATCATGCCATGAAGGCCACACCTTTTCCAGTGGGAGGGGGAGGGGTTATAAAACCCGAATCTGTGGGTGTGGCTTAGTCTCTGCATGATGGGGCAGGGAGAGGTCACAACTCTGTCTGAGCTGTGAATCAACTGAACACACTGAATGTCTACTGAACTGTGAGTTTGGTCAAGTCAATTCAAGTCACATTTATTTATATAGCACATTTAAAAAACAACTCTCGTTGGCCAAAGTGCTTTACATTTGTTATAAAAATATAGCACAACAAAACAGACAACATACATACATACATGTAGCCCTCACTCTGAGGACGTCAGGAAAGGCTTGGGAGTATAGATAAATCTTTAGTCTTGACTTAAAAGAGTTGATGGAGGGGGCAGTTCTGATGGGAAAGGGGATGCTGTTCCACAGTTTAGGGGCTGCAACCGCAAAGGCGCGGTCGCCCTTGAGCTTATGCCTAGACCGCGGGATATTCAGTAACCCCATGTCGGCTGATCTGAAGGTGGAGTGGTGGGTGAGAAGACGTTTTATGTAGGAGGGGGCAAGCCCATTGAGGGCTTTGTAGACATGGAGGAGTATTTTGAAGTTTATTCAGAACCACACAGGGAGCCAGTGGAGAGAGGCCAGGATCGGGGTGATGTGGTCCCTTTTTCGAGTGCCCGTCAGGAGTCTCGCTGCGGCGTTTTGGACCAGTTGCAGGCGGGACAGGGAAGATTGGCTGATGCCTGTGTAAAGGGAGTTGCAGTAATCTAGGCGGGAGGAGATGAATGTGTGGATGATCTTTTCCAGGTCATCAAACTGGAGGAATTGTTTTATTTTAGCTATTGTCCGAAGTTGAAAGAAGCTAGCTGTTACCACGGCATTGACTTGTTTGTCAAATTTTAGTGCTGAGTCAAATATCACGCCAAGGTTTTTGATGTGAGGTTTGAGTGATGATGTAAGGCTTCCAAGGCTGCCTGCTATCATTTTGATTGAGCCCGAGAAGGATGACCTCAGACTTACTCTCGTTCAGTTGGAGGAAGTTCTGGGCCATCCAACACTTTATATCCTTGAGACAGTGGGTAAGGTTAAACAGATTAGATTGGTTTTTGGGCTTCAGGGGGAGATAGAGTTAGGTATCGTCTGCGTAGCAATGGAAGGAAATGCCGTGCCTTTGAATGACTTGGCCTAAGGGGAGTATATACAGGGAGAAGAGAATGGGGCCAAGGATGGAACCTTGTGGAACCCCACAGCCGAGATTAGCTGGGGAGGAGAATGAGTTGCCTATGTTAGTCGAGAAACTCGTACCTTTGAGGTAAGAGATGAACCATCTCAGGACAATGTCATCAATACCAACCCCGTACCGGAGACGGTCAATTAGGATGGAGTGGTCGACAGTGTCAAATGCTGCACTGAGGTCGAGAAGGAGCAGGATTGCACAGTCACCAGAGTCAACGGTGAGCAGTAGGTCATTGTGTACCTTCAACAAGGCAGACTCTGTACTATGGTGAGCCCTGAAACCTGATTGGAAAATTTCCAAGATAGTGTTTTGGTGAAGGTAAGGTATAAGTTGACTTAAAATTGCCTTTTCAAGGGCTTTTGAGAGGAAGGAAGTTTAGAAAAGGGTTCGTAGTTGCTTGGCAAGGTGGGGTCGAGGTTAGGTTTTTTCAGGAGTGGCTAGACCACCGCATGCTTGAAGGAGGTAGATACAGGGCCAGTGGCCAGAGAGCTGTTGAAGATGGCGTGGATGCTGGGACCAGCTATTGTAATGACATCCTTCAGAAGGGCAGAGGGGACAGTGTCGAGGGGGCAGGTAGTAGGTTTCATGGCGGTGATCAGTTTTACAAGGGAGGGTAGAGTAACGGGTTGGAAACTCTAATTTTGAAGAGCAGACCAATGAGACAGCCAGGTCACGGGTGGGAGGGGAATAATTTGTTCTTATATTCTTTACCTTGCTGGTGAAAAATTTGGTAAATTCCTCGCACTTAGCAGGGGACCCAGTTAGGCTGGTGCTGGTGGCAGGACACATGATGGAGGTGATGGTGCTAAAAAGGACCTTGGAATTTTGTGCGTTTTTGGAGATAAGCGTGGAAAAATATTTAGTTCTTGCAGATTTTACTGCTTCCTGGTATTTGTCAAGATTATTTTTCAGGAGTTCAAAGGAAATTTGAATGATCAGATTTGTACTTCCATTCTGATTTTCCGCATTCTCTTCTTAGGGCTCATGTGGTATCATTGAGCCACGGCACGCCTTTAGGCTTAGGCTTTTTCATTTTAAGAGGAGCAACAGAATCCAGGACGGAAGAGCAGGTATTATTGAATAAAGAAATGAGGTCGTTGGTACTGAGGTGAGGTGTGGATGCCTCAATAGTGCAGATGTCGGGAGCCTCAGAGAACTTACTGGCCGTCGTGGAGTTAACGTAGCGGGAGTAGCGAGCAGGGAGATGGGATTTTGAGGGAGAGAAAGGCAGAGATATATTAAATACTAGACCAAGTGCAGACCCGTTGGGTCTGTGCCCCCAACGTGCGGTTGTGGGGGGGGGGGGGGGGGGGGGGGGGGAGCAGGCGGCATGCAGCGTCACACACACTATCTCCCGCACTCACGCCAATTACCCCCTTGATATTATATTAATATTATTAATTTGCTCCTTTTACCCCATAACCACCCTATCTACTGACGCATAGCCCCCCAACTTGCAGTCACACCTGGGGGGGGGGGGGGGGGGGGGCGTAGAGAGAGAAGAGACAGGGGGCAGAGACAGAGAGAGAAGGGGCAGAGACAGAGAGAGGAGCAAGAGGGATCGGGGGGGTGGAGAGGAGGATAAGAGGGAGGTTGGGTGAGGGGGGAAAGGGAGGGGGGGAGGAGAGAGAGAGGGCGAGAATGAGGGGGAGAGAGAGGGGGGTGCTGAGAGGGGGGGTGAGATGGGGAGCAGGGAGGGGGAGGGTGGAGGGAAGATGGTAGGGGGTGTGGAGGGGGTTTAGGGGAGGGAGGGTGGGGGATGGAGGGGAGAAGGGGGGAGGGGGAGAGAAGGGAGGAGGGGGAGGGAGAAAAGAGAGGGGAAAGAGGGGGAGAGAGAGGGTGTGCTGAAAGGGGAGCGGGGAGAGGTGGGGAGCAGGGAGGGTGGAGGGAAAGGGGTAAGGTTGTGTGGAGGGGAGGGGGGTTTAGGGGAGGAATGGTGGGGGAGGGGATGGAGGGGAGGGGGGAGAAAAAGAGAGTGGGAGAGGGAGGGGGAGAGGAGGGTGAGGGAGAGGGGGGACAGGAGAGGGGGCGAGGAGAGGTGGGAAGAGGAGGGGGGGAGAGCAGAGGAGAGGGGGGGGAGAGGAAATGGGGGGAGAGGAAAGGGGGGGAGAGGAAAGGGGGGGGAGAGGAAAGGGGGGAGAGGGAAAGGGAGGAGAGGGGGGGGAGAGGAGAGGGGGGGAGAGGGAGAGGGGGGGGGGAGAGGAGAGGGGGTGAGGGGGGGGGGGGGAGAGGAAAGGGGGAGGAGAGGGGGGGAGAGGAGAGGGGGTGAGGGGGGTAGAGGAGGGGGAGTAGAGGAGAGGGAGAGGGGGAGGAGAGAGGGGCAGGAGAGGAGAGGGGGGAGGGGGGGGGAGGAGAGGGGGGGAGGAGAGGGGGGAGAGGAGAGGGGAGGGGAGAGAGGTAGAGAGAGGAGAGGGGGTGGGGGGTGGGAGAGGAAAGGAGGTGAGAACCTTAAAAACATTTTAGACCCAAAAAATACATTCTGCAAGCTTTGTAGAACCAAAAGAGACACTTTTTGCAAACACACTTCAGAACCAATAAACACTTTTTGCAAACATTTTAGAACCAATAGACACATCCTGCAAGCCTATTTGGAACCACTGAGGACACTTACATTTGAGTAGACATGTGTTCAGTGTTGTTCACAGCTCAGAGAAACGTGACCCTCTGCCTTCCTCCAGCTTGCAGACACTGATTGAGATACACCACTTCCTGGTTTTATAGCGCCCCCCCCCCCCCCCTGCCGCCAGCAGGGGCAGCAGAGAGAATGGGGAATTTTGTAAAATCATTAATATCTTTGTCATTTTTCATCGACGTGAAAAATCCTCGGTACATATGCGGCAGTGGAGGGCCCTGAGCTAGGTGGCCAAAAATGCACCTAGAAATGGTCAGAAATCGCAGCACAGATCACCAAAACCGGTCAAGAACAGAGTTTTAGTAATATAGATAATAGCACTATGATCAGACAGGCACACATCAATAATATCTGTGTTACAAGTTGGGGACCAGACGAAAGCACTAGATCTAGTGCATGGCCAAGCTTGTGTGTGGGTCCAGTGGTGAGTAGAGACAGATTGAAGGACTCAACCAGTTTCATAAATTCACTCACAAGTGGCTTCGTGGGACAGCAAACGTAAATGTTAAAGTCACCAAGAATCAGGACCTGGTCAAATTTGGGCAACAAGCTAGCAATAAGATCACCAAATTGTGAGATAAAGTCCTTATGCATCGTTGGTGGGCGATACACAAAAACAATTAAAAGTGGACAGATTAGACCAACTATGATTAGTTGATGTTCAAAACTGGAAACCTGATCAGTGTTCAGAAGGCGGCAGGTAAAATTCTTCTTAAACGCAGTGGCTAGGTCCTCACCGCGACCTGAGAGCCTGGGCGAGCTGGAAAAGTTACAGGTATCAGGGCAGAGGTCCACGAGGATTAAGCATGGTTTCAGTGATCAGTAGGGAGTCCATCAGTAGGAAGTGAAGAAGCCACTGAGGACGAAGGTTTTATCAGCACTGATCTCGCATTGATCAGGGCCACTTTTGTAAGGACTGCAGGTGAGTTGAGGGCCGGTAGCGGCTCCCACGCCAGCGGGCGGAGGTTCAGGGAGACCACGCCGCTGCGCTTCACACAGGGCCTGGTTGGGAGCCCGCGTGCCGACAGACCTGGGACCAGGAGGATCAACAGGGAGCACCCTGCTTGAAGTGGTTGGAAACTGCACTTGAATTTGGTGGCCTTGCACCCTGCTTCAAATGGTAGGAAAATGGATTTGATTTTGGTGATCTTGCACCCTGCTTGAAATGCTATTTCACGAAATAGCCATGAGTCAACTGCCAGCCCACCGGCCATGAGTGAGATACCAGCAGATCAGGTTTGAGGGACTGAGATGCCACCCCAAGAACCGAATGGGTCCCACTTAGTCCTGTATATATATATATATATATATATATATATATATATCACATTCTAACAGCCACCACATGTGCTATTTAAAGGTGCTGCTGAGTTAATTGGTTTACATGCAGACATGACTAATTTACATCTGTACCTACAAATATAGTGGTGGTGTCAAGAGTCAAGTGTGTTTAATTGTCATAACTACCAAAATGGAAAATTTTAATTCTTACATGCAGCAGCAGAACAGGTCTGTAAACAAGGTACTTAATAGATTACAGAAAAGCAAACAAAAAAATTATGTTCAATAAATTAGAAAAACAATATTTCTGCAAAACAAACCAAAATCACAAAGCCTGAATGTAACCAAGACAGTTTGTAGTTTGTAGTTTAGTTAGTAGTTCTAGCATTCAATAGCCTAATGGTTGTTGGGAAGAAATTGTTCCTGAACCTGGAGGTCACTGTTTTCAGACTTGTGCACCTCCTTCCCAATGGCAGCATTGAAATGAGAGAATGGTGAGAGTGGGCCTATGATGATGCTATTTTGAGCCAGTGCCTCCTATAGATCCCTTGATTATGGGGAGGTCGGTATCTGTGTTGGACGGAGCAGTGTTCACCACTATGGAGAATTAGGGCGACACAGTGGTAGAGTTGTTGCTTTACAGCGCCAGAAACCCAGGATCAATACTGAGTGCTGGTGCTGTTTGTACTGAGTTGGCACATTCCCCCTGTGACTGCACTTCAAAGACTTGCGGGTTTGTAGGTTAATTGGGTTTGGTAAAAATAGTAAAAGTGTCTCTAATGTGCACGATAGTGTTCGTATATGGGGTGATCGCTGGTCAGAACAGACACGGTGTGCCAAGGGACTTGTTTCCACGATGTATCTCTAAATCCTAAAGTCTAAATCTATGAATAAATTATCGATGGAACGATACAAGTGTCTTTTCTTCCCTGCTTAAAGTAACTATTTTCCCAAGTAATTAAAGTAATTTACTTTACCCAAATGATTATGTATCAGTTATCTCAGTTCCAGAGAGTTAGAGAGTTTATGGATTAGAGTTTTGTGTACAGGTTAATTGGTAGATTGTTTTAACATCAACTTTCTATTTTTCACTTCCTTTACATTTTATTTTTCCAGGCATTGAATCATTTATTAAATCATCATAAAAAAGTATTTACTTCATAATTCACATTTACTTTTATTTAAAATTATTTTAATTTTCCTAGAAGCTCAATTTCCATTCCTTTATTATTTAAAGCCCATGTGTGGAGAGGATATAATGTTTCAACTGATTAAATCCCAACTTTAGTATTTAGATCTTTTAAATCCTGATCTTTAGTATTCAATTATTAAAGTTTATTTTAAAAGCTGTTCCAATTAGCCAGCTTCCGATTTTGACTATCAAACGTTTCAGATTTTGACTTTAATACTCAGATAAAGCTAAATCCCGACTTAGCTTCTCTACTAAAGTACACGAGAAAAAGGTTTAATCACATTTTGAGAATGAAATTTGGCGTCAAGGTAATTCAGTTCATTTTCAGAATAAATATGTATAGAATATATAACCATATAACAATTACAGCACGGAAACAGGCCATCTCGGCCCTACAAGTCCGTGCCGAACAACTTTTTTTCCCTTAGTCCCACCTGCCTGCACTCATACCATAACCCTCCATTCCCTTCTCATCCATATGCCTATCCAATTTATTTTTAAATGATACCAACGAACCTGCCTCCACCACTTCCACTGGAAGCTCATTCCACACCGCCACCACCTCTCTGAGTAAAGAAGTTCCCCCTCATGTTACCCCTAAAATTCTGTCCCTTAATTCTGAAGTCATGTCCTCTTGTTTGAATCTTCCCTATTCTCAAAGGGAAAAGCTTGTCCACATCAACTCTGTCTATCCCTCTCATCATTTTAAAGACCTCTATCAAGTCCCCCTTAACCTTCTGCGCTCCAGAGAATAAAGACCTAACTTATTCAACCTATCTCTGTAACTTAGTTGTTGAAACCCCGGCAACATTCTAGTAAATCTCCTCTGTACTCTCTCTATTTTGTTGACATCCTTCCTATAATATATGTATTTGTCTACCCTGTATAGAATTCTACTTTGTTACAGATCATTCATGCTACACAAGGAAAAAATGTATGTAATGTCAAAAATGACAGAAAGCAGAAAAAGATTCTGAAAATTGAAATATGGGGCAAATAAGATCAGTGGCTAAGATAAAAGGTGGACATGGAAGTCTTTTGTCAACTTACAAGTAGCAAAGTAAGAGAAAAACAATAGAACATAATAGTAAGATTAAACGAGAACTTACCAGTTTGAAGTTTGATCTTTATTTTATGAGGAGGAACGTTGAGGGAATACGTGAAGAACCCCGCTTACGACGCATGCATGTCATCCTTCAAAGCAGCGGTGTGAGGTCGCAGATACACTATAATGACCTAAGATAGTAAGATTATTAAAGAGATACCAGTTTCAGATATGACCATATGAGGGTGGGAGCGGAGGTCACGTATTCCCTCAACGTTCCTCCTCATAAAATAAAAATCAAACTTCAAACTGGTAAGTTCTCGTTTAATCTTACTATTTTATTTCGGAGTCACGTGAGTGACTACGTGAAGATTTCAAAGCTATGTGACCTCATGCCGTGGAGCGAGTCCATGCTTCACAACTGCCTTGGTAGTATGGGAGAAATTGTTACTGATATTCAAGAAATACATTCATACCAATTTTTAAACGTAAATGATAAATAATATTATTAAATTAAATCATAAACCTTGTAAGCTTCAGGTATAAATATATAGAACTTAAAATTTTTCCTCGCGAAAACGTTTCGTCATTCCTAACTGGTTTGTTGTAAAAACTCTGAAACGTTTTCTCTCTGATGACCATCCTGCAATCCTGAGGATTTGGTCCATCGATACCTCAAGGCGATTAGCTGCCGATGTAGCTGCAGCCCTGGTGGAGTGAGATTTGAATACATAGTGTCCACTGCCGCCTTTATTAAGCCATATCTCAGCCACCGCGAAATGGTCTGTCGAGACTCTATGGTACGGCTTCTTATGGCTGATCAAAAAAAGAGCCTTTTCATTGCCTCTGATAGCCCTTGTTCTGTCAATATATAACACAATGTGTTTCACTACGCAGAGGCGTTCGTCCTCCGGATAGGCTATGAATTCTATGACCTGACCTCCTGGTCTATTTTGCTTAATAAGGTCCTGGATCACAAATATCAAACTTCCTGTCGCCACAGTCAAGCTATCCAATCTTAATTTCTGCAATGACTGGACCCTTTGCGCTGTGACCATATTCATAGTGAGTTGGTTCAGAGTTAAAGCTGTAGCCCGGCGACCAATCTCTAGCATGGTTAGGACCACCTCACATCCCAGATTTGGCTGTATCTAGACCTTGGTGGGTGGTGTTAAAGATGCCTCATAACAGTTTTACTACTGGAGGATGTGTGCCCACAGCCTGTCTTTCTGTGCCTTGCCATAAATAACTCGACAATGCACTTCTAGCACTATTCCATCGTTGACAGTTGATCCAGCTCAAGGTCCTTCAAGTGAGTGAGTGCCCCCCCCCCCCCCCCCCCCCCAGACCCCCCCCCCCCCCCCCCCCCACCCCCCCCCGAGTCTGAAGGTCGAAGACAGTTGCTGAAAGTAACATCAGTAGGACAGGTCCTTAACTCAGTTCACTGATGATGTATTAATATATAACTCTCGTGCCAACTGAAAAGATAGCCATAAAGGCGTTGCTTGCAGAGATAAATGATACTTTCAGTTAGATTTGGCTGTCTAAGCAATGCCAAGGCTGGTTTAAGAATTTTTGTAAATAATGTAGGGCTGACGTTAGCCTGTTTGGTAGCGCCTTGTATTGCCAAGGCTATCCCATCCGTTAAATTTCAAAAAACCGCCTGTGTTCACCTCTGATGGGTACCGTAAAGTCAGCATCTTGAAGATCAATACTTGCCATACAGTAGCCCGCTAAAACTAACTCTGTAGCAGTGCTAAAAATATCCATTTTAAAATGAACATATTGCACAAAATTGTTAAATGTTGATAAATCAATAATAATACGGCAACCCCCATGTCTCTTATGTCTAATAAATATGTTTGAGACAAATTCCTGTTGTTCATGTTTGGTCATTTCAATTACTCTTATAGTGAACAACCTTTGTGGTTCTATGTGAGCTTTAGCTCGTTCTAATTTGGTAAGTATGTATATTCTGTCCGGTGTATGTTGTACTGGAGGGTTTCGTATGAGTATAAACTCTATCAGATATCCCTTAATACTGCTAAGGATATATCTGTCCATAGTTATATTACACCATGCTTCCAAATGAAATTACAACCTCCCTCCAACCTCCGTGCTCCTTATTAATTCTGGAGGCACAGACCCACCTACCTCCATGGTTATCGGTGGAAATTTAGTTACTTTCTTGGTTTCAACCGTGGTTGCGGAGGGCCTTGAGGTTGAGAGTAGGGTAGATGTTGAAGTGGATGCTTGTGCATCTTCCACAGTGGGCATCCCGGGCCAACCCCTAAAAAAGGACGCTGCTGCTGGTTACCTCTGGCCTCTCTCCAATTTGTCATACTATAAGAATAAGTACTATCTTTATTAGGAGGCCCACAAGGTTGATATCGTTTGCCAAGATATCCTATGGCCGCTCTGATTAGGCCCCCAAAGTCTTGGCCTCCTCTTCAAATCTTTGACCTGTGTCGACAGGTCACCCCCAAACAACAGGGTTTGGGGTTTTATAGCTTTTGCTTGCACAGGATTGCAAACTGGATCCAGGGCTGGCTGAATAGCCCCCTTCCTAATATTATTAAGTTCAAATTGAACGTTTGAAAAAACGCTAAAGCATCTTTATGGTCATTCGTCATGTCTATGTTCTCTAGCGTACGGGCCAAGGCTGTTATGCCCGCCGAGAGATTTTTCAGAGCGTTTTGAATTTTTATATATCTTGACTCCTGATTGCCTGACCAACGTGTCTCCAAATACTTCGGTTAACACTGGCCACATTCAGCCCCACAATTTCCTGGAGGTAATTGTTTTGCCAACACCTCAGCAAAGGTATTTGCTTGCAGGTGATGTGTAGACATGTAGCCAATGCTGGCAACCATCCTGGCCTCTAGATCTTTGCCAGCCTGTTCTTGCTTAAAGTATTACCCAACATGTCCAGCAACTTGGTTATCTCGTCCTCCATATGCGAATGTGGCTCCATCTCTAGTTCAGAATCTAACACAAGCAGCCCTTCAACACCCTCTTCTGAGGAGGATGAAATGTCAAGCAGCCCTTTATGGTAATCTGCTGAGGGACTTACACCTTTGCCACTGTGGCTATCGTGCATATCCTGGAGCCTGTCACTCTGGAGAAGTTCCTCCAACAACCGCTCCAGCCGACTTACGTGCTCTCGGGCACTAGTCGATCGCGGGTGTTTAAATTTATCCAACCGCTCCTGCCGACCTTCGTGCCACGGTTTTGCCGCAGCCGGTCCCCATGCCTACAGGCACTGGTCGTGCCATTGCTCGCAGTCCCGGTACTCCCCGACACCTGTCGCTGACGGCCGAACCTGCTGCAGCCACTCGTACCGGTTTCCCAGCTCCACAAAAGTGGCCGCTGCTGGCTGCGCTATATCTTGCAGCTGCTCATCCTCACTCCGGTATCGGTAAGTATTATCCGGAGGCTGTTTCTCCACATCACTTTCACAGTGATGTCTTTATTAACACTGGCAGCCATCCTGGCCTCGAGATCCTTCCCAGTTTGTACTTGTTGGAAAGTACTGGCCCACCTTGTCCAGCAACTTGTTTTTCTCCCCTTCAATAGGGGAAGGTGGCTCCATCACCTCTCAGATTCTGACCCAGTCAGACCTTCAATACCCTCCTCAGAGGCGTCTGATATTTCATGCAGCCCTTATGGGAAACTGCTGTGGGACTTATATTTTTTTTTTGCCCACTGTGACTATCCTCCATATCCCGGAGCTCGCCACTCTGAAGAATTTCCTCCAGCAACCGCTCCAGCCAGGAGAAGGCAGGCACAGGTTATGGATAGGGGACGGTCAGCCATGATCACAATGAATGGCGGTGCTGACTCGGGCCAGATGGCTTCCTCCTGCACCTATTTTCCATGTTTCTATGCACATTACTGTGTGGGCAACAGGACAGCTTGGAGATATACTGGAGCTCAAGGATATTCTGCCCCTTGAACAACATGGCCACACATGGCAATTTATGCCGTCCATTGTGGAGTCTTTTAATTCCAGTCATGATGTCTTTACTTTTCAGAAATCCACTATGTCAGCTGCAATTATGTCATCAAAGCAAAATAAAAGGCCATCTGCTGAATTTGGGGAGCCACGTGTACACAATGAATTCCTTTCAGCACTGTGTAGTGCAGGTTGGTCTAATGCAATACAACATTCAATAGAATACATGGTATGAACTGTATGGATCTTACCAGACAACTCAGTCTTTCCACCAGCAATATGGTGGATAGCTACAGATCAGTGGGTGCAGCGGAGGAAGGAATGAGGGAAGAACAAAATCCAAAAAATTCTGTTCTGAGTGGGCCTTCTGTGACCGATTCACTTGACTATGTAATCAATCACTTCATACCGGTCATTTTGCAACAATCCCGACATTAGCATTAAACATTCCAGCTGATAAGGGAGATACAGTTGTAGTCTGATGAGCTGACCTCTACTGTACCGAGACCAGGCACCAGCATTGGGACACCACCTCACACCTACCCCTTGTCCATTACCCCACAGTTGAACACCAGGCCATTATCTCCCTGGCTGCCTCTGATTTCATCACCACTGGCAATCTGCCCTCCACAACCGTTATTACCCCATTTTCTACATAACCTTTTAAATGTCATTCATCATTATGGTGTTCAAGAAGGAACTGCAGATGCTGGAAGATCGAAGGTACACAAAAATGCTGGAGAAACTCAGTGGGTGCAGCAGCATCTATGGAGCGAAGGAAATAGAAACATAGAAACATAGAAACATAGAAAATAGGTGCAGGAGTAGGCCATTTGGCCCTTGGAGCCTGCACCGCCATTCAATATGATCATGGCTGATCATCCAACTCAGTATCCTGTTCCTGCCTTCTCTCCATACCCCCTGATCCCTTTAGCCACAAGGGCCACATCTAACTCCCTCTTAAATATAGCCAATGAACTGGCCTCAACTCAATTTCCCCCTTATCCTTCAACTGTGACAAAATAGGCGACGTTTCGGGCCGAAACCCTTCTTCAGACTGATCATTATGGTATCTGTTTAGCCCAAAGGTTATACTAACGAAGCTCAAACAAAATATTTCTGAATTATGTGCTGTCAAATTCCACACAAATGTTAACTAAGTAGACACATGCACTTAAGTGCTTGCTTTCATCCACATGCCTTTGAGGTCTGACCATGTAATATCAGCCCAGTAGCTGCAGTGTGCCTTTCAGCAGATTGCCAGCTGTCAGTGGAGGAAACCGTGGATGGCTTTGAAAGAGAACTTAGAACAGCATCTGCCCAAGGATGCTCTGCTCTGGACTGGACTGGACTGTCTAGTTGTGGGCAGTTAATGTTCGAGCTGTCAGGCAGATGACACCAAACAAACATCATTGAGAGAATGCCGGTGGCAAGGCCAAGGGCCGTGACAGTGCTCGGATCACAATGGGGGAGGGCAAGAGAGAGAGGGAATGCAGGAGTTACATGAAATTGGAGAAATCAAAATTCATACCACTGGGTTGTAAGCTGCCAAAGCTAAATATGAGGACCTGTTCTTCCAATTTGCGTGTGGCCTCACACCGACAATGGGAGGAGGCCCAGGACTGAAAGGTCAGTGTGCCAATAGGAAAGGGAGTTAAAATGTTTGGCAACAGGGAGATCGCATAGACAAGGAAGATTGAGCTTAGGTGTTCAGCGGAATGATCGCCCAGTCTGTGCTTGATCTCGCTCATATGCAGGAGTCCATACCGAGCAGAACGGATAGAGTAGATGTGGTTGGAGGAGGTGCAAGTGAACTTCTACCTCACCTGAAAGGATTGTCAGGTTCCCTAGATGAGATCGAGGGAGGTGGTAAAGGGACAGGTGCTGCATCTCCTGCGTTTGCAGGGGGAAGTACCTTCGGGTGGGAAGGGATTAGAGCACCAGGGAGTTCTGGAGGGAGTGAATGTGTGGTCTATGATCCTTTACATCACAGCAAGGCCAGCAAATCTCATGCAGCTTTGAGCATATAGAAACATAGAAACATAGAAAATAGGTGCAAGAGTAGGCCATTTGGCCCTTCGAGCCTGCACCGCCATTCAATATGATCATGGCTGATCATCCAACTCAGTATCCCGTACCTGCCTTCTCTCCATACCCTCTGATCCCCTTAGCCACAAGGGCCACATCTAACTCCCTCTTAAATATAGCCAATGAACTGGCCTCGACTACCCTCTGCGGCAGAGAGTTCCAGAGATTCACCACTCTCTGTGTGAAAAAAGTTCTTCTCATCTCGGTTTTAAAGGCTTTCCCCCTTATCCTTAAGCTGTGACCCCTTGTCCTGGACTTCCCCAACATCGGGAGCAATCTTCCTGCATCTAGCCTGTCCAACCCCTTAAGAATTTTGTAAGTTTCTATAAGATCACCTCTCAATCTCCTCAATATCGAGCAAAGAAAAATGTGCTGAGCAAATTTGGAAAACAGCTGGGATATTGGAGGTAGAGGAGGATGAATTCTATTATCTTAATTTTCCATCTCAGTGACATACTATGATGCCCTTGCTAAATCATCATATTCTAATTCCTCTCTCATAACATCCCACACCATTCCCACCCATAAACAAATCAATCAACCGCTGCAGATCCTGACTAAAGCTGAATCGAACAGTTTTAGTGTCCATAGTTCCAAATATAATCGATGAGAATTTAATGATGCCCATTTTGTAAACAGCAAATTTTTGCTGACAACTTTAGTACATTTTGAAATAATGTGCAATTCAACATACAAATGAAAGGTAGACAGCCTGTTTTTGAGCTGGCTGAATCGCAGAGATATCTTTTGCAAAATTGTCGGCACATGGTTAGATAAACTGTCTGACTATATAATAGCAAATTGAATTGTTTTTTGTACAAATAGAATGAATAGCTCCTACCATCAACCACATTTAGCATTTGTGATGAGGGAAGATGGATTTGAAGCTGACAGCATTGTCAGAAATATGTTTGATAGATGCAGGACGAAGGTTTCGAGCTTGATGGGTGCTGTATAGATAACAAAGGAATTGGAAGGGTTGCACTTGAATGGACAAGGCCTAGGCACTTAATGCTGGATGTTTGTGGAAGAAATTAATTTAGAGTGGAATTAAACAAAAAATAAAGCATAGACTTTGCAGGTTTGCTTCAAGATACTTTATTGAATGATATCATGGGGAGATTGTTTTTGTTAGATACAACTATACGGAAATACACTATGTACTACATGGGTACCAATTATTTCATTAGTCACAACATACTTTTTCTTTGTCAATCTTATTCAACAACAGATGGTTAATACAAGTCAAACACAATACAAGGGAATCTTGACATTATTCTATCATCCCCTCTCTGAGCCAATCATAAGCTCCCCATTTACTGCACTCAGTGGTAAGGAGCGCGGGTAACACACTGCTGAGAGAAACAAGCTTCCTTATAACCATATAACCATATAACAATTACAGCACGGAAACAGGCCATCTCGGCCCTACAAGTCCGTGCCGAACAACTTTTTTTCCCTTAGTCCCACCTGCCTGCACTCATACCATAACTCTCCATTCCCTTCTCATCCATATGCCTATCCAATTTATTTTTAAATGATACCAATGAACCTGCCTCCACCACTTCCACTGGAAGCTCATTCCACACCACTACCTCTCTCTGAGTAAAGAAGTTCCCCCTCATATTACCCCTGAACTTCTGTCCCTTAATTCTGAAGTCATGTCCTCTTGTTTGAATCTTCCCTATTCTCAAAGGGAAAAGCTTGTCCACATCAACTCTGTCTATCCCTCTCATCATTTTAAAGACCTCTATCAAGTCCCCCCTTAACCTTCTGCGCTCCAGAGAATAAAGACCTAACTTATTCAACCTATCTCTGTAACTTAGTTGTTGAAAACCCAGGCAACATTTTAGTAAATCTCCTCTGTACTCTCTCTATTTTGTTGACATCCTTCCTATAATTGGGCGACCAAAATTGTACACCATACACCATACTCCAGATTAACATTACATCCCAGCGTCTATACTCAATGCTCTGATTTATAAAGGCTAGCATACCAAAAGCTTTCTTTACCACCCTATCTATATGAGATTCCACCTTCAAGGAACTATGCACGGTTATACCCAGATTCCTCTGTTCAACTGTATTCTTCAATTCCCTACCATTTACCATGTACGTCCTATTTTGATTTGTCCTGCCAAGGTGTAGCACCTAGGTGCCAAGGTGTAGCACTTAGTGGTAAGGAGCGCGGGTAACACGCTGCTGAGAGAAACAAGCTTCCTTATCTCTGTCTACGATTTCATGATTCATAATTTTAAGACCCTCCTGGTGGGGGGGGGGGGGGGGGGGGGGGTGGAGGTGTAGAGTGACTGGACATCCATGGTGAAATGAGGGCCTGGAAAACGGAACCCTTGGAGTAGACGAAGAGCGCGTGAGGTGATAGGAGGGGATTTGACCAGGGGGATAGAATGTAGTCGAGGTATGTGGAAATAAGTTCGGTGGGACAAGAGCAAGCAGAAACAATGGGTCTGCCAGGTCAGTCAGGTTTGTGGATTTTGGGAAGAAGGTAAAATCGGGCCGCGCAGGGCTGGGGAACAATGAGGTTGGAGGCTTGGGGAGGGCAGGGAGCCGGAAGCAATGAAGCCAGTGAGAGGGTTTGAGATAATGGCCTGGTGCTTGTCTGAGGGGTCATGGTTCAAGGATAAGTAGGAGGAGGTGTCTGAGAGTTGGCGCCTAGCCTCAGACCGTTAGAGATTAGCGCATCAGACTATCCACGGCACCTCCCTTGTCGGCAGGTTTGATCACCCAGTCTGGGTTGTTGCAGAGTAGGTGGAGGGCTGTACGTTCAGAGGGGGAGAGGTTAGAGTGAGAAAGGGGAGTGGAGACGTTGAGGTGGTTGATGTCCCACTCGCAGTTTAAAAATGAAAAGGTCTAAAGCAGGTAGATGGCCATGAGGGGGAGTCCAAGAGGAGGGGGTCCATTGGAGATGGAAGAAGCAGATTCCTTCCCATGGAAATACGCTTGGATGCGGAGGCGACGAAAGAAGAGAGAGCTCCACATCGTGGCGGACACGGAACTCATTGAGGTGGGGATGGAGGGGAACAAAGGTGGGGCCTCTGCTGAGGACAGACCGTTCGGTATCCGAGAGAGGGAGGTCGGGGGGAATGGTAACATTCGGCAAGGATGGGGTTGAGGCCGGAGGAAGGCAGGTAAGTGGACGGAGGCCGAGGCAATGTCTGATAGGGGGGTGAGGAACGAGGAGGGGGTATGAGGACTATAGTGAGGGTGGGCAGGAGCTAGGGTCACATGGTACAAGGGGGAGGGGGGAAAACCCAGTGGAACAACCACTGTAGTTCCCTGTAGGTGGGGGCGGGGGGGGGGGGGGGGGGGGGGGGGGGGGGTTGCACTGGGACCCAGTCCCCGTAGTGTGAGAGTCTGCAGTGTGGAGACTTCAGGCCCGATGCTGAGCCAAGGACTAAGTTAAGTTGACGGCTGCAGCCTGCTGGTAGGCGGTGGAGTGGCGAGGATCGGCGGTCCCAGTGACGTGGCGATTGTCGGAGGTAACGATGAGGCAGGGAGGGCTGGCGTTATCGGTTTGGCGGCGATAGTCGTAGGTATCGGTGAGGCAGCGAGGTTCGGCATCATCGGTGAGTAGGTGAAGGTCGACGGCAGCGGCCACATGCAGCATCTTCGGTGTCCAGGCCTGAGATCGGTCAGGGAGGCGGTGAGTGTTGGTGCTGTTCCTCATGGTAAATATGGCATCGTGGGACTGGGCCTGGTGGTGTTCGGGCAGGCGGCGCGGGCCAGCGTTGGGGCCCGGGGCCTGCAGGTAGACGAGTCGCGGAGTGTCGGTGGCTGGAGCGGTCTGGAGGCGGGCGAGTTTACGGTTCTTGGTGGAGTCCAAGTGGGCCAGGAATGGTTTGTTGAAGGCATGGACCTGCCGCTGGATAAATTAGTACATTAAATATGTCAGCACTTTAACTTGTTTCTTCATTGATCTTGACTGTCAATGACAATATTTTGACAGGTCCAATGTAATCTTTATTCACAGATGGTGAGGATGGCAAACTTACCTAATGGTATAAATGGCACAAAGGTTCTTTAGATGCAGAAAAAGCATTTGACCAAGTGGAAAGGGAATATCTCATCACAGTATTGCAAAAATTCCAACTAGGGGGCAAGGTATATCTCCACCTTTCTTTTTCTTTTTTCTTAATTCTATATCTTTCTGCCACATTACTTTGGTAGCTTAGGGAACTTTCTTTTGTTCTTCTTCAATCTTTCCTTTCACTTTCTACTTTTTTTCTTTCTTGGTTTCTTTTTATTTTCTTTTTTCGTTTTCATAGTTTAGGTTATAAGGTTAAAAATGAAGCTGTACAATAATTGTATAATTTTAGATGTCGAATGTTTTATCTCTGTACAATTGCTTCTAATGCAAATGAATAAATACATTTAAAAAAATGGCACAAAGGGTACTCCAGTTGTCCTGTGGTAAGACAGGAATTGATCAGATTGAGAACAGCCACAATAGGAGCAAACTCAGGGAATTTCAAGATATTAATTTTACTTCTGGTGAGACAGGACTCAAATTATAATGCGTTATCTAGTCCTAAACAATAAAATACCAAATCGTTGGTTTTCATCATAGTCTCATGAGGAATTGATATTCAAAGAAAGAAACCAATTTCAATTATGAAAGATTCTTCACTTTCAGAAAGTGTTTAGAATGAAAATCTTGTGCAATCAATTAATGTCTGAGAACAATAGATATTTGAGAAAGCCTATGACAGCAAAGAACTTTCATTTGCTTTGTGATTGCTGCTCAGAACACAGTAAAGTAGAATTGTATGGAATTGTTTTATCTGCGACAAGAGTAATGTTAGAATTGAGCTTTGTGTTTGAAGAATCAGCTGAAGTAAGATAAGCCGTCATTGGATCTCAAGTGCAGCAGAAAGCTTCCACACCAGTGATGGCAATTGAAAGAAATGTAACTCCTTACCCTGTACAATAGTTCCTCGTCTATATTATTTGGCCTAGAAGCTCTATTGCAGTATTGCCGAGAAGCTCTGCAAAAGTAGACACATGGGGACAAATGTACATTCACTTGATGGAAATATCACTGGATTGTGTGGCATGACCATTTTACACTTTATTTGGTTTTGCTATCCATAAAATTGTCTCACCCATCTAGTTTCTGAGTACCCTTTATATTATGGAACATATATTGTAACACAGACTATGGATATGGTATGTGTTTGTGTGTGTGTGAGATAAAGGGAACAGTTTTAATCACATACTATATCTTCAGAATGATGTGGGAGAACATTGTGATTGAGGCAAAGGGTGAGGTGTTGTTTCAAGGTTAAGAAAGGATTATTTTTATAACAAAATAATAAATAACAAAAATATTTGCCTCCTTAATTTGTTCTTGCCTCTGGACATTAACATTTCATTGTTAAATCAGTACTAATTAACAGAGAAGGTTGCTGACCTAATATCAGTTGGTGACCTAGGGTTAGATAGTGCCGATTTCCTGAGGGTGCACCTGTACATGTCTTACCTGTAACCACTATCACCTTTAAAAGCAGTGATTCAGATAACCCATTTATATCCATATTAAAGGTTCTTGTGACACAGCATCAATTGGAATGTCCAGCCCTACCTATGCTTCTCGTCCTGCTGTGCCTGCCAAACTGAAGAAGGGTTTGGCCCGAAACGTTGCCTAGCTCCTTCGCTCCATACATGCTGCTGCACCCGCTGAGTTTCTCCAGCATTTTTGTGTACTGTCAACTTCAATATATCTTGCTAGATATAGGGTTAGGATCCAACAGACCAAGTCACTCCTCCAACCTTAACATCCATCCTTCTGCAGTGTCATTATTCCCATTATTTCTGGGTCAAAATTGGAACATGCACACAATGCCTGAAATGCTTTCAATTCGTAGGTTTCCTCATCTAGGAAAATTGCGAATTCACCATCTACTTCAACACCCCCAAGTTAAAATCCAACAGTAAGGTATCTTAAACCAGCTAAAGTAAATACCATGTTACGCATCCTAAAATCTAGTTTTTTAACACTCGTAGAAAAATCATATGCACATTTCTGTAACCATAGAAATTATTTGTTTTCAGGGAGCAAACAAAGTAATCCTTTTTATCCGTTCCAAAGTATTACAAAAATAGCATTTTGAATTACAAAAATGTTCCCAATGTTGGGCAAGTCCAGAACCAGGGGCCACAGTCTTAGAATAAAGGGGATGCCATTTAAGAGTGAGGTGAGAAAAAAACATTTCACCCAGAGAGTTGTGAATTTGTGGAATTCCCTGCCACAAATCACTGGATGGATATAAGAAAGAGTTAGACATAGGGGCTAGTGGAATCAAGGGATATGGGGAGAAGACAGGCACGGGTTATTGATTGGGGATGATCAGCCATGATCACAATGAATGGCAGTGCTAGCTTGAAGGGCCGAATGGCCTCCTCCTGCACCTATTTTCTATGTTTCTATGTTTCTATGTTTCTATGAAATAAATGGTAGATTCCAGGAAAATGTAAATGGTATTGTGTTATAAATTTCTATATTCCTTATAAACATTCAGTCTTGATGCAGGGTGTCAACCTGAGTTATCTACTGTCCTTTTGCCTCCCTAGATGCTGCTTGATTTGAGTACTTAACCATATAACCATATAACAATTACAGCACGGAAACAGGCCATCTCGGCCCTACAAGTCCGTGCCGAACAACTTTTTTTCCCTTAGTCACACCTGCCTGCACTCATACCATAACCCTCCATTCCCTTCTCATCCATATGCCTATCCAATTTATTTTTAAATGATACCAACGAACCTGCCTCCACCACTTCCACTGGAAGCTCATTCCACACCGCTACCACTCTCTGAGTAAAGAAGTTCCCCCTCATATTACCCCTAAACTTCTGTCCCTTAAACTACTACTACTTTCAGCAGTATAATTTTTTTTGGTTCCAGATTTCACCATCGGTAGACCCTTATTTATCCAATCAATTATTGTGTTTCTTTTTCATTCACAGGGATTGATATTAAAACGTGATTCATATTACTTACAATATTTTCCTATTTGGTGCATTATAAAGAACATTTCACTAAAGCCCATCAAAAGAAGCCATTTAAATTTGACCAAGGCAGGATGAAGTCAATTTAATATTCATTGTGTAACAGTTACATTTCTGAGTAAAAAACAAACACATGTGCTGTTCCCTTGGCAATGAATGTTAGAACTGTTAGCTTGTGCTTTCCATTCAGCTGACAGAAATCTATTTTCAACTGAACAACCTATACTTACAAAATAAAAAAAATGGCATTTCAAATATGACAATCATTTCAGAACCTTCAAAGTGTCACCACTTTCAAAGAATCTGACAGTTCTATTTCTCTTTGTCAGCCTCCGCTGGCTCCATATACATTCCTATAATGTAATGACCATTGATGCCTTATATGAGGAAATGAGAATTGAAAACTAATGTGGTGAATTAAAGAGGAAAGTTCAAGAGCCTAGAGAGTCAAGTACTCACATGTACATATACAACAAATGACCAGTCATAGGTACACAAAAATGCGGGAGAAAATCACCCGGTGCAGCAGCATCTATGGAGCGATGGAGATAGGCAACTTTTCGGGCCGAAACCCTTCTTCAGACTGATAGGGGCTGGGGGGAGGCGGGGAGATGAAAGGAAAAAGGAGGAGCAGCCCGAGGGCTGAGCTAGGAAGATAAGGAGACAGCATGGGTTAACAGAATTGTGAGAATTCAATGTTCATGCCAGCAGGATGCAGACTACCCAAGCAGAATATGAGGTGCTGTTCCTCCAATTTCCAATGTTGCTCACTCAGGACAGAAAGATCGGATACGGAACGGGAGGGGGAATTGAAGTGCTGAGCTACCGGGAGGTCAGGTTGGTTAGTGCAGACCGAGCGGAGGTGTTCGGCGAAACGATTGCCAAGCCTACGCTTAGTCTCACCGATATAGATCAACTGACATCCAGAGCAGCGGATGCAATAGATGAGGTTGGAGGAGGTGCAGGTGAACCTGTGTCGCACCTGGAATGACTGCTTGCGTCCTTGAATGGAGTCGAGGGAGAGGTAAAGCGACGGATGTCATGTTAGGTAAATCAGACCATAATAGTCCAAGCCAAAGTATGTAATGCAACGTTAGTACTAAAAAGTTCACAGTAGTTTGTAGCTAAAGTCGGGTTGTGGCTGGATTGCCACAATCTTTTTTCCCAGGGTAAGTAAGGCATTTCAAACCAGACGGCATAGATTTATGGTGAGAGAGCAGAAATTTAAAGAGGATCAGAGGGGTAATTTTTTCACATAGATGTTGGTGAGTTTATGGAACGAGGTGCTAGAGTGTGGTTCAAGAGCTTGATGATTGGTGCCAGAAGCTGTTCTTGGATTGGCAGATAATAGTTAGGAAGGAACTGCAGATGCTGGTTTAAATCAAAGATAGACACAAAATGCTGGAATAACTCAGGCAGTATCTGCAGTGCTTCCGGCTGCAGCGCAGCGGGACTTTAGATCTTCGACTGCCGGCCTGCGGTCTACACCAACCTGAAGCCGCGGTCTCCGGTGGGGAGGCACCGATTCAGGACTTACCTGGACTTTACCTTGTCTACACATCTGGACGCCCTCAGCGGCGGCTGCGGAGGGTTGAGGTCCCGACCACGGGGGAAATGTGTGCCTTCCACTATAGCGATGAATGCTGTGGTGGATGTTTATGTTAAATTTTTATTGTGTTTTTGTGTGTTCTTTTTTCATTGTACCGCTGCTGGCAAATTAATTTTGTGATTGATTGATTGATTGATTGATTGATTGTCTCTGGAGAGAAGGAATGGGTGACGTTTTGGGTCGAGACTGTCTGAAGAAGGGTCTTGATCCGAAAAACGTCACCCATTCCTTCTCTCCAGACATACTGCCTATCCCGCTGAGTTACTCCAGCATTTGGTGTCTATGGCAGATAATAGTTCTCAGGTTCCTTCGCCTTGTTCCAGTTGAGAGGTGATGTCAAATTTGAAAAAGGGTTGAAACATCCTGGGTTATTGATCACGGCATTTTATACTCAATATTGCAAAGATCAATAAAATTTCAAAAACAGTCTCTGAGAATGTTATCAACACCAAATATTAGAGTCAATAATTGTGAAAACACAATACATGAGGAATAACGAGATAAATGTTAAGGTGGCAGACTTTATTTTAAGTGGGTGGACTTTTAGTAGTGCTTGCAATAGTGAAACATCCTCTTTAAAGATAATATGTAATAATATTATACTTATACTTGCAGATCTTCGATGTGTACACTTGCTGATGTACTTGCCAAGTAACAGTTCAGTTGCTATTCAATCAGCTTTCGGGCAGAGAATGTTTATTGGCCTCATATCCAACAATTTGAACAGTAAAAGGGCTGAGGGTGACTTTGAAGACATTTGTAAAATCCTGAGAGGCATAGATAAGATGGCTTGTCACAATCTTTCTTCCCAGGGTAAGGAGTCTAAAACGGGAAGCATAGATTTATGGTGAGAGAGGAGAAATTTAAAGAGGAATGGAGGGGTAATTTTTTTTTTTTGCATTGATGTCGGTGAGTATATGGAACGAGATGCTAGAGGAAGTGGTAGAGGCAGGTAAAATTATAATGTTTAAATGACTTTATGACAGGCTAAAGGATAGGACAGAGATATGGGTATGTGCCAGATGCAAGCAATTGGACATGCTCAGGAAGACACTTTTTTTAGCATGGATGAGTTCGGCTAAAGGGACCTGTTTCTTCATCAAATGACTATGAATTCCTTAAAGAACAGCAGCAAGCAATTTTAACTTATTTGATGCTTTTAGCAGAAAATAAAATGATTTTTAAGAGTTTTACAACATGAACATTACCACCTAAATGTGTTTATATCACATCCTTTGTGTGGATTGCAACATTTGCTCCACTTCCTGTTCTCCCCTTCCTTCCTTTCTTAAGTAAGTGGCCGTGTGCTGATTTCCAATATGCCACGGTTGGCTGCTGGATCCAAATGCAATCTTTATTCCAGTGTGACGATGAAAGTGGAGTTACAATCAGAGTTGGCGTGTAGATATATCCCCTTGTTGCAAAACCTAGGGTAAAGTCAATCGCAAAACACAAAGTACTGGAGGAACTCAGCAGGTCAGGCAGCATCTGCGGAGGAAATGGATAAAGAATGATACTCAGTTGGCCAGCTTTGACTGGGTCTTCACTGATTGGAGTTTTGAAGAATGAGAGATTCTCCCTTGAAACATGCAGAATTCTTCTGGAGTTTGATTGAATAAGATGCAGGGTTGATGTTCGCCTAGGCTGGGTATCTAACGCTAACGGTCACGAAATAATCAGCCTCAAAATAGTCAGTTGGCCATTCAGGAATGAAATGAGGAGGATCCTATCCCGAAGAGAGAGGAACAAGGGATTCAACCCTGAAGGTTTAGTGAGGCTGTGGTGAGCGGGTGAAACTATTTTGAAGATGATGCATGCCTAGAATTATTTATTAGATTAAATTATAAGTGCACAGCAGGGAAAGTGGTCCACTAAGGAAAAAGTAAAGATAGTAATAAAGACTTATAATGTTGCTGGGAAAAGTAGTCAGCCTGATTATCATGAATGTTTTTGAATTCAACAAATACAGAGTCAGAGGTCGGGTTGAAGAACAGGAGATTCCTATGGCGTAAGGCGTTAATCTTCTGTCGGGCAATGAGAACTTGAAGTTGGCTGAGTTTGCTAAGCTTCATGAAGGCCAGAATCATGAAGAATCATTGGTTGAAAATTGGATCCAGTAGAGGATGAAGACGATTTGCGGACTCCAGCACATTTGGAAAAGTGAAGCACAGAACTGTTGGAGAGAAAGAGAATGGGCACAAAGGTACCAATGCTTTATGGAGATTGTGGAGCATTGGCCATGGAGGGAAAAACATAAGGAGAATTGACGAATCAAATGTTCTTCCTGACTGAGGTCCAGGTTGAAGCCTGGAAAATGAACTGAAAGTCATATGGGGCAAATGGTGCAAAGACAAAACTGTTTTGATGAATGCAATCTACCTGGCGTGCACAAACAGAGGATCAGACAGAACAGGTTGTCTAACAACTTGAGGAGGAGGAGGAGGAGGAGGAGGAGAGACTGAAGTTGCTGGAATCTGCAGCATAAGTCAAAGTGCTGGAACTTCTCGGCACGGTGGCGCAGTGGTAGCCTTGCTGCCTTATGCCCCTGTCCCACTTAGGAAACCTGAACGGAAACCCCTGGAGACTTTGCGCAACACCCAAGGTTTCCGTGTGGTTCCCAAAGGTTGCAGGTGGTTGCCGGAGGTTGCAGGTAGTGGAAGCAGGTAGGGAGACTGACAAAAATCTCCAGGAACCGCACAGAAACCTTGGGTGGGGCGCAAAGTCTCCAGGGGTTTCCGTTCAGGTTTCCTAAGTGGGACAGGGGCATTACAGCGCCAGAGTTCCAGGTTTGATCCCACCTATGAGTGCTGTCGGTCCGTACTTTGTACATTCTCTCTGTGACAGCACGGATCTCCTCTTGATGCTCCAGTTTTTTCTGACCTTTCAAAGACGTGCAGGTTTTTACATTAATTGGCTCAGTAAATTGTCCATAGTGTGTAGGATAGAATTTGTGTATTGGTGATTGCTGGTCAGTGTGGGCTGTGGGCCGAAGAGCCTATTTATGTGCTGTATATCTAGACGAGAACTGAATCTCCTCTTTCTTAATATCAAACTGACATTCAAGAAGGGGATCATCGGTGGAAAAGTATATTTGTACAATAAAAGTACCAACAATGGCCAACTCCAATAATAGATTGTATAGCCACCTATTTTAGACATCCATTGGCTTTACCATTAACAAGAACCCACCATCAGTATCCATAGACCAGGAACAAATACTGTGACTGCAGGAGCAGATCAGAAACTGGGTATCATGTGATAAGCAAAGCGCTTGACGACATTGTCATGCCTTTCCACCATCTCAATGTCACAAATCTGGTGTACGATAGAATACTCTTTACTTGCCTGGATGATTACTTGCCTGGATAACTCTGAAGAAATTCTACATTACTCGCAGACAGCAGAATGCTTAACTGGCATTTCAATCACTATTGTAAGCATTCACACCTCCATTGCTATTGCCCAGAATCTGTACTGTTTAGTGTCTAAAAAATGCATGACATTTACTAACGTCCCAGCATCTCCCAAACCTTTAAACTCCAGAACTACGAAGAAGTGGATGGGAAGACCACCGCTTGCATGATCCCTTCAAGTTGCACCTGAAGAGTCTGAAGAAGGGTCTCGACCCAAAACGTCACCCATTGTAGGGGTTTTGCGTTTCCCTTTATTTCCCTCGGGCCCAACTGCCCGAGTTATTCTCTCCCTTGTCAGAGGGTCAAACGGCCACCACTCCACTCGAGCGGTTTCCAAGAGAGAGAATACAACAAAAGGGGTTCCCCTAGGTTCTAGACCTCGGAATTATGGTGGGATATGATAAAAGGTTGAATTGACCAGAGTGTGCTGATGAGGGAAAACAGAAACCAAGATGGACTCAAAGCAAGTCTAAAATTTACAGGCTTTATTAAACAATGAGAAATCAAATCTCACCAACACTACATAATACGTGGCTAAACTTATGCTTTAAACTAAGACTATGTACGGAAAACTATCGGGCACATCGTAAAACTTACTTTACACAATTTTAACCCCCTTTTATCTTCTTAACCTCTATCCTATTTCGGGAATTTCACCAGGTCACTGGGGTACTTACAGTTGGGCTCACGAGCTGTCCAGCAGGGCAGAAAGAGAGAGTTATAGTTGGGCTCACGAGCTGTCCAGCAGGGCAGAAAGAGAGAGTTATAGTTGGGCTCACGAGCTGTCCAGCAGAGCAGAAAGAGAGAAAGAGTTCTGGCTTGACTCCTGTTTTTATACCTGAGCTTCCTTTGAAACCCCCAGGTGGTCCTCTGGATAAAAGGGTTCTTTTGATGATACCCAGTTTCGATCTGACATGAACAATAGGCTTCCGATGATAAGGGGTTTGCTGATGTCATGATCCCTCAGCCTGATCGTTATCGCATCGCCTGGACGGGCTCCTATTGTCTCGATGGATGGGTCATCCAAGATGGTGATTGAGCTTGTGCTGGCCTGTTTACCACCGTCTGCTGAGGCTTGGTTCCTTCATTTGTGTATCCAAGATAATCTCGTTATCTCCGTCTCAGCCTTTCCTGTCCACACCGTTTGCACAGTTGTTTGACCCGTTGATATAAACAGGACTGTGGGTCCCCATCCGACAGGCCAGACACGTTTGAATCTTTCTTTGTGGATTGGGGGGGTTTCCGTTGCAGCCAGCAAATTTGTCTTTTTAAAATGTCCATATCCTTATCCAAGTTCTTCCATGATTTTGGAGGATTTGCCCTAATAACTTACACCATTCCTTCTCTGCAGAGATGCTGCCTGTCCTGCTGAGCTACTACAGCATTTTGTGTCTATCTTGGAAATATGTCAATGTTCTTTCATTGATGCTGGGTCGACATCCTGGAACAGTACTTGCAGTAGCAACAAAGTAGCATCACCAGAAGACAAGAGAAGTTTGAGAAGATTGCTTGTCATCACCATCTTGAGGACCATATGGGGAAGGATAATAAATGTTAGCAAAAAATATTTGAAATTAATCAAGAAATGAGGAGGAAAACATTAATGCGAATAGATTTTTATGATCTAAGATTCACTGCTAGAAAACCATATTCAATAATAAAATTCCATTGGGAAGTAGATTTATACTGGAAAGGGGAATACTCATCAATCAAAGGGGAATAGTGAGGAAATGGAAGTAATTTCAAAGACTATGTGGCCTGCTTATATACTGTATCTCTAAAATTCACACCAGGAGTGACTAGATTGTAAGGTAGTCAAATATTTACAAGGCCATTAATCATGCATCAACGTCTATAATTCTTTCACAAGTGTAGTCTTCTGTACTCAGCTGATTGGCCCAGAGGGGTTCATTTTCCAGCTTTTGAAATAACTGCAGTGACTACAATTCAATATTTCTTTTGTAAGAACAGAATCAGATAACAGAATGTTAATTAATTTTTTGTCCACATTACAGTTTGCCATAATTTGCAGAGTCAACCTCACATACAACTAAAAGGAGGAAAGTCTTAATTTTATGTCCAAAAAAACAATTGTTAGCATCCTGGTCACTTAATTACTTATTGAAGCCAGTAGCTGCCATTCTGTAGTAAAGACCAGGGAATGAGCAAAGCAACTTTTGGTTCTATTGACCCAGATCTGCTATCTCTCCATTGCACACTCAGGATGGGGGAGAAACACTTCCAACAACAGTCAAAAAGGCATTTGGCACATTGGCCATCATCAGCCTGAGTATTGAGTATAGAAGTTGTGAGGCCATGTTGCAGTTGTATAAGATGTTGGTGAGGCCGCTTTAGGGTATTGTGTTCAGTTCTGGGCACTATGTAATAGACAATAGACAATAGACAACAGATGCAGGAGTAGGCCATTTGGCCCTTCGAGTCAGCACCACCATTCAATGTGATCATGGCTGATCATCCCCAATCAGTACCCCGTTCCTGCCTTCTCCCCATATCCCCTGATTCCGCTATTTTTAAGAGCCCTATCTAGCTCTCTCTTGAAAGCATCCAGAGAACCAGCCTCCACCGCCCTCTGAGGCAGAGAATTCCACAGACTCACCACTCTCAGTGAGAAAAAGTGTTTCCTCGTCTCCGTTCTAAATGGCTTACTCCTTATTCTTAAGCTGTGGCCCCTGGTTCTGGACTCCCCCAACATCGGGGACATGTTTTCTGCCTCTAGTGTGTCCAAGCCCTTAACAATCTTATATGTTTCAAAGAGATAGCCTCTCATCCTTCTAAACTCCAGAGTGTACAAGCCCAGGCAGCCTGCTCTGTGCAAAACGGTATGGGTGCTGAGATCTGGTGTTAAAACAACAAAAACACTGCACACTTTCCTACCCCCCCTAACTCCAGGCACTCTTGGCAATCTGCCAGCCACAGCCGCTCCCATGGTGCTCCAGAAGAACGCAGGAATTCCTCACAGAATGGAAAAATCCTTTAACAAAAGAAATTTTCAGCAGTCGAAAGTTAAGTCAAACTTTGAAATTTCACTGCCTCTGTCCCTTGTCAATCGACAAAAACCTTGAAAAGTTTCCTTCAAAACTTCTCAGCCACCAGTGTGTGTGTGTGTGTGTGTGTGTGTGTGCGCGTGTGTGTGTGAATAGTAGATGGAGGATGTGTCAGATAGCGTCCGAGTACTATTTTGATACAGTTGCTGATTGTTGCAGTGCCAATTAAAGATGTCCTTGGTGCGAGTTATGCCCCTGTCCCACCAAGGGAACCAGAAAGGAAACCTCTGGAGACTTTTCGCCCCACCTAAGGTTTCCGTGCGGTTCCCGGAGGTTTTTGCCAGTCTCCCTACCTGCTTCCACTACCTGCAACCTCCGGCAACCACTTGCAACCTCCGGGAACCGCACAGAAACCTTGGGTGGGTCGCAAAGTCTCCAGAGGTTTCCGTTCAGGTTTCTTAAGTGGGACAGGGGCATAGGATGTTGTCTCTGCAAAAACTCCATGGCTGAATACTGCCAACCTTATAATCATGTAGTAACTAGAGGTCTCCATTCATCTATCTTTACTATTTATTTTATTTGTGTTTCTTTAACAAAATGCAGTTTTCTGAAATTGTCTGAATATAATTTTAAATTACCTAGCTACTTGTTCAGGGGAACAGGAAAAGTTACCTTGGTCCATCTAGGATGTCCAATATGATTGTGATTTCCTGCATATCCCATCAAAAAACTATCAGAACTCCTGAAAAATGTAACAAAAAACATGAATAAATCCCTTACCAATGAGATTGGTGATGAGGTGCTTTGAGATGCTGATCATGTCGCAAATCAACTCATACCTCGACAAAAACCTGGATCCACTGCAGTTCGTTTACTGCCACAACAGATCAACGGTGGACACAATCTCGCTGGCCCTCCACTCCGCTCTGGACCACTTGGACAACAAAAACTTATGTGTCAGGCTGTTATTCATTAACTACAGCTCAGCATTTAATACCATCATCCCCTCCAAGCTGGTTACCAAGTACTCAGAACTGGGTCTCTGCGCATCCCTCTGCAATTAGATCCTCGACTTCCTCATTCACAGACCACAGTCTGTCCGTATTGGTGGAAATGTGTCATCCTAGATAACAATCAGCACGGGAGCACCACAAGGCTGCGTGCTCAGCCCCCTGCTGTACTCACTCTATACTCATGTCTGCAAAGCCCGACATAGTGCAAACTCCATCATCAAGTTCGCTGACGACACCACTGTTGTGGGATGTATCACTGATGGGGACAAGTCATAGTGTAGAAGTGAGATTGACCGACTGACTAAATGGTGCCAGCACAACAACCTGGCTCTCAACACCAGCAAAACCAAGGAACTGATTGTGGACTTTGGAAGGGGTCAGATGGGGACCCACAGTCCTGTTTATATCAACGGGTCAATGATGGAAAGGGTCAAGTACTTCAAATTCCTGGGCATGCATATTTCCAAAGATATCTCCTGGTCCCAAAACACTGATGCAATCATCAGCACCTCTACTTCCTCAGAAGTTTACGGAGAGTCGGTATGTCAAGGAGGAATCTCTCGATCTTCTACAGGTGCACAGTAGAAAGCATGCTGACCAGTTGCATCGTGGCTTGGTTCGGCAACCTGAGCGTCCAGCAGCGGAAAAGGCTGCCAAAAGTACATGGTAAATGGTAAGGAATTGAAGAATACAGTTGAACAGAGGGATCTGGGTATAACCGTGCATAGTTCCTTGAAGGTGGAATCTCATATAGATAGGGTGGTAAAGAAAGCTTTTGGTATGCTAGCCTTTATAAATCATATATAGAGCATTGAGTATAGAAGCTGGGATGTAATGTTAAAATTGTACAAGGCATTGGTGAGACCAAATCTGGAGTATGGTGTACAATTTTGGTCGCCCAATTATAGGAAGGATGTCAACAAAATAGAGAGAGTACAGAGGAGATTTACTAGAATGTTGCCTGGGATTCAACAACTAAGTTACAGAGATATGTTGAATAAGTTAGGTCTTTATTCTCTGGAGCGCAGAAGGTTAAGGGGGGACCTGATAGAGGTCTTTAAAATGATGAGAGGGATAGACAGAGTTGATGTGGACAAGCTTTTCCTTTGAGAATAGGGAAGATTCAAACAAGAGGACATGACTTCAGAATTAAGGGACAGAAGTTTAGGGGTAACATTAGGGGGAACTTCTTTACTCAGAGAGTGGTAGCAGTGTGGAATGAGCTTCCAGTGGAAGTGGTGGAGGCAGGTTCATTGGTATCATTTAAAAATAAATTGGATAGGGGTATGGATGAGAAAGGAATGGAGGGTTATGGTATGAGTGCAGGCAGGTGGGACTAAGGGGGAAAAAAAGTTGTTCGGCACGGACTTGTAGGGCCGAGATGGCCTGTTTCCGTGCTGTCATTGTTATATGGTTATATGGTTAAGTTGTAAATACTGCCCAGTCATTACATTGGCTCTGACCTCCCTACCATCGAGGGGATCTAACGCAGGCACTGGCTCAAAAAGGCTGCCAGCATCATCAAGGACCCACACCATCCTGGCCGCACACTCATCTCTCCGCTGCCATCAGGGAGTAGGTACAGGAGCCTGAAAACTGCAACATCCAACTTCAGGAACAGCCTCTTCCCCACAGCCATCAGACTATTAAACACAACTTCAAACAAACTCTGAACTATAAAATCCTATTGCACTTTATGTATTTATTTATGTGTGTATATATATATTCTATGGTATATAGACACACTGATCTGTTCTGTATTTACACCCACAATATTCTGTTGTGCTGCAGCAAGCACAAATTTTATTGTCCTATCTGGGACACATGACAATAAACTCTCTTGACTTGACATGACGTGACTCACCTGGGTAATGTTCAAAAGTATATTGAAGGAAACTGTTCATATCAGCAAATGTTTCAAGGACCTGGAGACGCAGAATTGTATTTTGACCCAAAGGTACAACGGAAAAATAAGAGGAAGCTTTTTTAATGCAGTGAATGGTTTTGATCTGGAATTCACTGCCAGGATGGGTGGTGGGAATAGATTCAATCAGTGCCTTCAAAAGGAAAGGGACTAAAGAGAGAACAATTTACTGGGCCGTGGGGACAAAACAATGAAACGAGAGGCAGGCGAATGCTCTGCAATAAACCAGCATAGACTCAATGTCCTAATAGCTTCCTTCTATACTGCATCAGTTCTATGAACAGCATTAAACAGTATCTCTAGTCATCTATTTGTTGTTGTGACATTAATGTGTGCAAATGTTGATGTTGTGCATCTACACTAGAAAAGTGGCTGCACTTAAGACACGATGCATGAAAGCCATTCACTCTTTCCAGATCTTTCGTACAACCATATATCCATATAACAATTACAGCATGGAAACAGGCCATCTCGACCCTTCTAGTCCGTGCCGAACACGTATTCTCCCCTAGTCCCATACACCTGCTTTCAGACCATAACCCTCCATTCATTTCCCGTCCATATAACTATCCAATTTATTTTTAAATGATAAAAACGAACCTGCCTCCACCACCTTCACTGGAAGCTCATTCCACACAGCCACCAATCTCTGAGTAAAGAAGTTCCCCCTCATGTTACCCCTAAACTTCTCTCCCTTAATTCTCAAGTCATGTCCCCTTGTTTGAATCTTCCCTACTCTCAGTAGGAAAAGCTTATCCACGTCAACTCTGTCTATCCCTCTCATCATTTTAAAGACCTCTATCAAGTCCCCCCTTAACCTTCTGCGCTCCAAAGAATAAAACCCTAACTTGTTCAACCTTTCTCTGTAACTTAGTTGCTGAAACCCAGGCAACATTCTAGTAAATCTCCTCTGTACCCTCTCTATTTTGTTGACATCCTTCCTATAATTAGGCGACCAAAATTGTACACCATACTCCAGAATTGGCCTCACCAATGCCTTGTACAATTTTAACATTACATCCCAACTTCTATACTCAATGCTCTGATTTACAAGTTTGTGAAATTTCAGAATTAAGCCCATAATCAGCTTTCCATGTGTGTTTTTATTTATCAGAGATTTTTTTGTTTCATTCCCATGTCATTTTTGGCATACAAATGAACCTTTCGAAAAGAGCAATTTTTTTTGCATAATGGTTCCACTAATTCCCATTGACCATTTGGGGTCATATAATACCTTCCATCACATTGAGGAGGTGCCTGGTAGACTCACTGTGGTGGATGTTAAATCTGTGTTTATTGTGTGTTTTGTTATTTTATTCTATGTTATGACTGCAAGGCACGAAATTTTGTTCAGACTGAAAGGTTTTAATGACAATAAAGGATACTTGACTTGAGTTGATACAATCCCAGCAAGGCGACCGTCCCTTTTCATTTCTCAGCTCCACCCATAAAGCCTCACTGGATGATCCTTCATTAATGTCATCTCGGCCGACTGTTGTGACATTCTTAAATATTAATGGACATTGTTTAACTGAACTTTTGTATAACGTTCCACATGAAAGACTGGGAGCTAAATATAAATTTCCAAGACAGTCCAAATATTACCCTAAGGATTTGGAGTAGGAAATAATGATGAGATGGGTGCTTTCCAGTACAGAAAACCACTCCAAAAGCTATGGTTTCAGATCTCTTTGGCAGTTCAGACCAGATACCAAGCCACAAGGACACAAATTCCATCAATATATAATGGTTGCATGGGCAAGGTCAAAATTAGTAAGTGTGACTCTCATAACATATTTTTTTGGAACATCAACCACATCAACATCTCCCAAGCCATCACATCCCCATCACACACCAATCGAAAATATCCATCAGTCAGCACTGAAACATGGTATTCACAAGTTCATCCTTCCTTGTATAGAGTGCCACATATAATTTTCAATATAGTTACATTACAGTTCAAGAGAAAATTGTCCAATGTCCACAATAAGGTAGGATGGACAATTGGGACAATAACATGAATTATGGGAGAACTTTAATTTAGGTACAGGATACTGAGTTGGATGATCAGCCATGATCATATTGAATGGTGGTGCAGGCTCGAAGGGCCGAATGGCCTACTCCTGCACCTATTTTCTATGTTTCTATGTAACTGTTCAGAAGTCTGATAATAGCAGGGAAGACGCTATTCCTGTGCATGGTTGTTTGTAATTGGTTGCATGAGGGGAGATTCATTGTCAAAAGTGTGAGTGTGATAAAATTTGATTGCTTAGTGCACATAGATGTTTTGTTACACTATTGCCTCTTGATATGCTTAATTATTGATCATCTTGTCCAATAGACAATAGACATTAGTTGCAGTAGGCCATTCGGCCCTTCGAGCCTGTACCGCCATTCAATATGATCATGTCCGAAATTTGTAAGTTTCAATGTGATCATGGCTGATAATCCCCAATCAGTACCCCATTCCTGCCTTCTCCCCATATCCCCTGACTCCTCTATTTTTAAGAGCCCTATCTAGCTCTTTCTTTAAATTATCCAGAGAACCGGCCTACACCACCCTCTGAGGCAGAGAATTCCACAGACTCCCAACTCTCTGTGTGAAAAAGTGTTTCCTCATAGAAACGTAGAAACATAGAAAATAGGTGCAGCATCTTCCTTAGGTACCCTGGGATGCAGACCATCAGGCCCTGGGTATTTATCAGCCTTCAGTCCCATCAGTCTATCCAACACCATTTCCTGCCTAATGTGGATTTCCTTCAGTTCCTCTGTCACCCCAGATCCTCTGGCCACTACTATATCAGGAGACATAGAAACATAGAAACATAGAAACATAGAAAATAGGTGCAGGAGTAGGCCATTCGGCCCTTCGAGCCTGCACCGCCATTCAATATGATCATGGCTGATCATCCAACTCAGTATCCTGTTCCTGCCTTCTCTCCATACCCCCTGATCCCTTTAGCCACAAAGGCCACATCTAACTCCCTCTTAAATATAGCCAATGAACTGGCCTCAACTACCTTCTGCGGCAGAGAATTCCAGAGATTCACCAATCTCTGTGTGAAAAAAGATTTCCTCATCTCGGTCCTAAAAGATTTCCCCCTTATCCTTAAACTATGACCCCTTGTTCTGGACTTCCCCAACATCGGGAACAATCTTCCTGCATCTAGCCTGTCCAACCCCTTAAGAATTTTGTAAGTTTCTATAAGATCCCACCTCAATCTTCTAAATTCTAGCGAGTACAAACCGAATCTATCCAGTCTTTCTTCATATGAAAGTCCTGACATCCCAGGAATCAGTCTGGTGAACCTTCTCTGTACTCCCTCTATGGCAAGAATGTCTTTCCTCAGATTAGGAGACCTAAACTCTACGCAATACTCCAGGCGTGATCTCACCAAGATCCTGTACAACTGCAGTAGAACCTCCCTGCTCCTATACTCAAATCCTATACTCATCTCCGTTCTAAATGGCTTACCACTTATTACTAAACTGTGGCCCCTGGTTCTAGACTTCTGCAACATCGGGAACATGTTTCCTGCCTCTAGCACGTCCAAACTCTTAATAATCTAGTATGTTTTAATAAGAACCCCTCTCATTCTTCTAAACTTCAGAGAATACAAGCCCAGCCATTCCATTCTCTCAGCATATGATAGTCCCGTCATTCCAGGAATTAACCTTCTAAACCTACGCTGCACTCCCTCAATAGCAAGAATGTTCCTCCTCAAATCGTGGGACCAAAATTGCACATAATACTCCAGGTGAGGTCTCACTAGGGCTCTGTAAAGTGCAGAAGGACCTTTTTGGTCCTGTACTCAACTCCTCTTGTTATGAAGGCCAACATGCCATTCGCTTTCTTAACTGCCTGCTGTACCTGCATGGTTACTTTCATCGACTGATGTACAAGGACCCCAAGATTCTGTTGTACTTCCCCTTTTCCCAACTTGACACCATTTAGGTAATAATCTTCATTCCTGTTTTTGATACCAAAATGGGTAACCTCACATTTATCCACATTAAACTATATCTGCCATGCATCTGCCCTCTCGTCCAACCTGCCCACCCTGCATCATCCTCACAGTTCATACTGCCACCCAGCTTTGTGTCATCTGCAAATTTTGTAATGTTACTTTGAATCCCTTCATCCAAATCATTGATGTATATTGTAAATATCTGCGGTCCCAGCACTGAGCCTTGCGGTACCCCATGTCACTGCCTGCCATTCTGAGAGGGACCCGTTAATCCCTACTCTTTGTTTTCTGTCTGCCAACCAATTTTCTATCCATGTCAGCACTCTACCCCCAATGCCATGTGCCAACATTTTACCCACAAACGGTTTTCACTAAAATAGATTACAAGGAAATTGCATTGTTCTTTTTTGGACCTTTGCTGCCTGGCTTCATTAATCACAATTTTGAAAACATTTCAAAGATACTTAATTGGATATAATATGCTCTGAAGATATACACAAAAAGTTGGCATAACTCATTGGGACAGGCAGCATCTCTGGAGGGAAGCAATGGGTGTTTCAGGGTGAATGTAAGCTGTTAGTAGGGTGAAAATGAGAAGCTAGTGGGTTGGGGAGGTATAGAGAGAGAGGGGAATGCGGGGGCTCCCTGAAGTGAGAGGAATCAATATTCATACCACTGGACTGTAAGCTGCCCAAGTGAAATATGAGATGCTGTTCCTCCAATCTCATATTTCGCTTCAGCAGCTTACAGCCCAGTGGTATGAATATTGATTTCTCTCACTTCAGGTAGCCCCGGCATTCCCTCTCTCTCTATACCTCCCCAACCAAAGTAGCACCAGCTTCTCATTTTCACTCTACAGACAGCCTGTTTCCTCTATCATCGTTACTTTTTAGCACATCTTTCATTCATTGTTCTTACACAATACACAATACAATTTATTTGTCATTTGGACCCTGTTGAGGTCCAAACGAAATGTCGTTTCTGCAGCCATACATTACAAAATGAAAAAGACCCAAGACACAACACAATTTACACATACATCCATCACATCGCTGTGATGGAAGGCAAAAAAAAATATCTCTCCACTGCACTCCCTCCCCGATGTCAGAGTCAAAGTCAAAGCCCCTGGCTGGCGATGGCGATTGTCCCGTGGCCATTAAATCCGCGCCGGGTGATGCGAGGTCGCACACTGGGTCTTGTTGTTGGAGCCCCGGTGGGCGCTCGCAAAGTCCCGCGGCCATTCGAAGCCGCGCGGGGTGGTGATGTAAGGCCCCGCTCCAGGTGCTCTTCAACCCCGCAACTCGGGCAGGAGAAGTCGCTGTTGCGGAAGCCCCGAAAAGCGGTCTCCCACCAGGGACCCGCGGGCTCCCGGGGTTGCCGTCCGCCAGACCCGCAGTTGCAGCCTCTGAATCTTCGGGGGTCGGGTCGCAGCAGCGCTCCACCACCGCTCCACCCGCCCCAGACTCGGCCAGCCCCGCGACGGTGAGTAGTCTGCAGCTCCGCGACTGGAGCCCCAGGTCGTTCCTGCTGGAGGCCGCTCCACGTTGCCCAGCCCCAACGACAACGGAGACCCGACAAGAAAAGGTCGGGTGTCCCGTGCAGGGGAAAGATTTTAAAGTTTCACCCCCCCCCCCCACCCACACACATACCCCGACAAATAAATAATAAAAACTACATAAAAACGAGACAAAAATAATAAAAAAG